>NC_141553.1:52370000-52670000 GCF_021556685.1 Rattus norvegicus | reverse complement strand
CTTAGACGTCTCTAAAATTTAAACACAAGTCTCATGATTCACTGGTTTATCTTCTGATTGTTTTATTTCAATTAATGTATATTTTATCTGCCATTTCATTGAATCTTCTTATGAGTTTTAGAATTTGTGTTTGTAGACTAATTTTAAGAGGAGGATCACTTTTATTACCCTTCCTCCTCTTGGGCTCCTACCTTTCTGTCTAGAGGGGTGAGCTCTATCTATCTTAGCCAATCCAGAACCAGCCCTGATGATGGTGAGTGTTGTATCTATGAAATATTAATATGTAACATACTTAATTTATGCACGGTCACTTCCTTTTGTAGCAAGTGAAGCTACCAAGCGTTCCTTGGATGTTTTCTTCTTACAATTGATCTCTTCTACCTACTGCAATCCAAGAGAAAGTGTGCTTCACGGATGACAGAACCTGTGCCATCATATGACATAGGACCAAGAAAATGCCTGAGAGAAAGAAGCAATATTCATCAAATAGGTGAAATAAGCAAACGATTGCATCACTGAGCAATGTGTCTGATGGCGTTGCCATTGTCCCAGTGTTGAATGTTGCCCGATGCTTATTTCAGCTCTAGTTCAATCATTGCTTCTATTTTTCTTAGACATTTTCATAGGTAGATCGAATGAACTATCAGATGCAAATCTGGTGGAATATTATCTCACTCTGCATTTTGCTCCCTTGTGTATAACTACTATGATGATTGTAGATTAGCCTACTCCAGGTTATAATTCCCTTTGAATCCCAAAGTTGAGGGGTTTCACAAAGTTCCATTCCATTCCTTTCCTGCTATGAAGATAATGGACTGAACCCCTGAACCTTTAAGTCAGCTCCAATTAAATTTTATCCCTTCTAAGAGTTGCCTTGGTCATGGTGTCTTTTCACAGCAATAGAAACACAACAAAGATAGATTCTTTACCCACATGCTTTTTAAAGGAAGTTATTAACTATCGTCTGAATTTTTAGAAGATTTATTTAATTATAGAGGGTGCACATGAGCGCAGATGTCCACAGAGACTTAGATGCTTTCCATCTCTGTCAGATCTCCTGGAGCCAGGATTATATGGAGCCGAGTGGGAGGATCCAAACTGAATGCCTTCAAAGAGCAGTTAGTCCTGTTAAGGGCTGATCCTTATCCCAGCCCCAACCAGCCAAACTTTTAAAACTCATTTGATAGTCAACACAGTAAATGCAGCCTATTAACAGGCTATAAAATCTACACCCCCTCCAAGAGCATATTGATAAAAACTTCACTAGGTGTACTTGATATCTATTTTAGTTTCCCATCAAGAAAACATGGAATTTTTTTCTTTTTCTTTTTCTTTCTTTTTCTATTCTGTTCTATGATATTCGATCCTTTTCCTAAATTCATCATATTTGCCATATTCTGATCCCTTACTGCATGTACACTGAAATTATTTCAGGTTTCAGATATCTAGATAAGCTAATTAAAAAAGAATTTTTACAAAGCTTGTCATGGTGGTGCATATTTTTAATCCCAGTACTCTGGGTGGATCTCTGAGAGTTCCAGGCCAGCCTGATCTACATAGAGAAACCAGTGTCAAAAAAACAAAAACAATTTTTTTTCATTTTTGTGGCAAAAGTTGTTCACTGCCCCTACTAGGTTACAGACAAGATTGTTGAAAGAAAGCTACCATCAATAATGAGGGTAAGTCCAGTTAACCTGAGTCACACATTGTTCAATTAAGTGGCTTTACAGGTTGGTCATTAAAGTTTTCGTATTTAGTGAAATCATATAAAACAATATACTGACAATATGAATACTTTTACAACAAATATGAATTGTGAAATATTAAAATTATTTTAGTAGTAAATCAATATTTTTTTCACTGTGAATCATGTGCCTTCAACTGAAGAACGGTGGTGCTTCTTCATGTGGTGAACATTGTTCATTAATTCTACAGTAAGGTAAGTAAAGCATGGTGGCTCAGCTTTTCCACAGAAATCTGCCAATTGTCTCCTATCCCAATCCTCCAGGTGGGTGAGCTAGTCAGTGATTCTCACTAAGACCAGGAATACTTAGGGAATGAAAATTTACAAACTTAGGTTAGAATACTCTGAAAAAACACAAAAATTCATGTCCTAATCCAAAGGTCCAGACAATAGTTATTTGGTTACAGACTATGCAAAGAATTAAATTATATGGTATTTGTCCTTTAAGAATTCTGTACAATGTCTTTTGTTCACATTCAGCCTTTCTTCCCAAACCCTTTCCAAACTCACCCTGTTTCCCCTTCTTAACTCCTACTTCTGACCCCATGATGACTGTTGGCAGCATTAGAATCTAAACAAATCCATCTTGGACATTACAAGATGGCTGCATGCAGATGCTCAGCTCTTGTCAACTGTTAGAATAAATGGGAAATAAATACATAATAGCAGCATTCCAAGGTGACCATGCAAAGGAAAGCCTGAAGCCTAGCAGGGGAGAGATGAGACTCTGTAAGATACAGCCCAGAGAGCACAGCACTGTTTCTATGCTTCTACTCTGCACTGCCCCACCCCCACCCCAAGAGCTGAAACTTTGATATTTCATTCGCTTGCCTGCTCACAAACAAGTTTTACCAAGACCTCCTCAGCCTTTTTCAAAAATATTTATTAGCAGTGCCAGAGGTTGAACAGAGTGCCTTGTATTTGCTAGGCAAGTACCCTGCTACTGAGCCATACCCCTGGGCATGTAATACAACATTCTATAAGCTCCTCAAAGCAAATTCCATGTGACATTTTATGAAGGCACAGAATAAACTGGCATACATTGGTCAAAATTATAATAAATCTTTTTCTCGGTTTTTTCTTGTCACCAAATTCCATTTCTTATCTAGATTCTACAATGCTATAAAGATAATCTTCCTAAACTATAAGTATTACTTTTGGTGCCATTTGATAATACTGAAAAGTCATTGATACAGTAAAAAAAAAAAACTAATACCAGATGACTTAATCATTATCTATCATTAAAGACAATAATGATCAACACAGAGACAAACAACTGGTCAAATTGTAGAGAATAAGAGATTTCAAAACGCTCAACCCTAAATGGGACATCTGTATCACAGTCTGCTTCTTCCAAGGCTCAGGAACCATAGCAAAACATGGGTTACGAAGAGTGTAAGAGTAGTGAGTGACCGCAGAAGTGTCCTCCAGACACAGCAGGGAAGCAGCACATAGAAACTAAGGGTGATTGTGACACCATGCGCAAGACCTGTGCCAGCCTGAGCCAGACCAAATCACAACACAGAAAGGGAATGTGGGCACAAAGTCCAACCCCTAACTGGGGAATTATTGGCCAAATAGATAGCTTCTTCGAGAGGGAGAGTCAGTTTTCTTGAAACATGAAGCTCCTGGTGAGTTGACCAGACTCTATTGAATTATTATTATCTTAGTTAGGGTTCACTGCTGTGAAGAGACACCATGACCAAAGCAAGTCTTACAAAGGACAACATTTAACTGTGGATGGTACAGGAGGAACAGAGAGCTCTCCATCTTCATCTGAAGGATGCTAGGAGAATACTCCCAGGCAGCTAGGACTAAGGTATTAAAGCTCACACCCACAGTGATACACCTACTTCAACAAGGCCACACCTCCTAGTAGTGCCACTCCTGGCTAAGCATATACAAACCATCACATCATCTAAGAATATATGGATGGCAAAAATTTGACTTGATGGATTTTTTTAATGACACAAAATTGGGTGGGTAAGAAGTGGAGATTGAATCCAGAAGGAGGGAGACATAAGTGTGATCAAAATACACTGTAGACTACAAAAATATCAAAGAACCAATGAGAGCCATCATCATCTTCAAATGTTCATGCCATCTATGTCTGTCTAGTTTCTGTCGTTCTTGCTGCCTCAAAAGAAATCTTATCATGCTTCTTCTCTACCACACCAGGCAACCGACAGCTGTGCTCTGTCAGTTACTAGTCAAGCTTTCATCCAGAAAGTTATCACTTCCAAGAATTTCTGTGCCCGATCCCCAGGCTAATTAATTCATCTTTCACATTTTAGATCAATTTTAGATCAATCTCTTCAGACAATAGGCCCTGCCACCCACATCTGGAACAGAGTCCTCCCTTGGCCTTCGAAACATTTAAGCATGCAGTTAACCCAAGCATCCTTCATTTCCAAGTTGTAGTTTTCTGTTAACTTACTCATTTGTTATCTGAAAGCTCCTCGTGGGAGTTAGTACTCAGGGGAGTTAGTACATCTCACTCACATCTCAGTTCCTGTTTCTAGTCATGTGTGTAACACACACACACACACACACACACACACACACACACACACCACACACACCCCAAAAATAAACTCAATAAGTTGACAACTAAATATAAGAATGAGAGGCATGCGTTTTGTATCAAGCGTTTGATAATCTTACAGAGATATTACATTTGATAAACACCTTGCCTAAGACACTGATTCTAATAAATTAAAGATCCAATTTTCAAATCTAAGCTCCTCTGTCTTTAGATGCAGAGGCACAATATCCATTTTCAAGTGTTTCTTCATGGCCAAAGAAAGTTGAGAACCCATGGTCCAGATTGTCTTCAACTTCCTATGTGTTCTACAAAGTATTTGATAATTAACCTCATAAAACCGGAATTTTTATAAATCTCTTCTCTTGTGCCTAGTTACAGGATGTTTGTCTGTAGAGTGGTTAACTCCAATGGTTACAGGCCCAAGAATGCTATGTTGGGACGTATTTATGGAGTTAAGTATGATTGGTTTGATTCATCCTAAACTGCGTTCACATTCTTCACTCCCATAGCAACCTAAGTAAGTATCCTTGGCAACAAGGACCAGCTGTGATAATGTGAATTGATGCTGGCAGATACAGAAATTTGTTCTACATTCCCTGTAAACCAGATAAGATGAGCACATCTCATTAGTCAATTTTTTTTCTGCATTTCTGGGAAGTGATTTACTGGGGACAGGGGAGACAGAGACAGAGAGACAGAGTCAGTCTCCAGAAGTTCCATCGGTTTCTGAACGTCTAATCTTTGCAGATGTTTATGCCATGCTTTTAAGCCCTCAGTACACCTGTCAACACTCAGGTGTCCTTTGTTTAAGTTTCTGCAAATGATTAGAATCTATAACTACAATACTTGAAAGAAAATTTTAGATTTTTTTAAAAAAATAAAAGCAATGGTAAAGACAGCTCCTATTCAACTAATCATGTACTGAGGACCAGGCACCATGGTAAAAACATGTGCCAATCACTTACCAACTCAACAGCCACATAAAATATTACTTATCCCATTCAAAGACAATATAAATATTGTGGCTCAAAGATGGTTTTTGGCTGATAATAACATACTAAAGCTTTGAATACATATACCTCATTCCACAGCTCATGTTACATACTCCGTAACGTTTTAGCACATAGTTATGGACTCAACAAACTTTCGGCGTGAGTGAACCAATTGTAGGCGTACCTATGTTTACCTTAAGCCACAGAATCATGAGCCGCCCAGCCACCAGGCCCAGTCTGACTGTGTGTGCAATACTTTATTGTGGAGCAGCACTTCAGAATTTAATCACATTACTTTCACCCCAGTGACCAGTGCAACCCTGAATGCTAAATTATGTTTCTAGCTTTATAACTAATCAATCTTTTTCATTAAAATCCAGTGAAGCAGACAACAAGGATAATGACTGCCAAATCATCTTAATTAAAAATTTTAACTTCTAATTAACTGTCATTGTTTATCTCATCAGGAAACAGTTAGAATCCATGACAGGGCTGCCCTGTTCATTAAAATTTTTAGCCTTTTTTTTTTTTGATGTTGGACATAATGCTTGATCCCGTTGCTTATACAAACATTTGGGCTTGCACACACACACGTAGTTCCTTATTTAAAATAAGTAAAAGACAAGACACCAATGAAAACTCCCGCTGAAGCTCCTGATACACTATTTATGTTTGAACTAATTATGAAATGCTCAAAGTGAATTGTTTATATGCTGATTGCTAGTCGGATGTGTAATTATATTCATATCTGAACAAAAGCTGCCTTGAAACGTCCTCTCACAAGTCACGAATTGAAGCATACAGCTGAACAGCCACTCGTGTCTCTGCAGCATAAAGAAATAAATGTGATTTCCCAAAATTCCTGTTTCTGGAGATTTCTTATCACCATGGGAATCATGCATTTAGATCCTCAGAAGCACATGACAGTCTTCTTGGAGTGCATGAAATTCTATCCATTTAGCTGGCAAATACAGCCATAATGGCTTGCCTCTAGGTAGCACTCATGGCAGCTGCACCAAAGCCCTCAGATGGGAGTGACTGTAATTTGTAAACAAGCGCTGTCATAAGGGTGACACCTCGACAGTGAGAACCCGTGGGCCTGTACCACACCGCCAACTCAGGGACAGTGAAAACCATTGCTTTCTAAGTCTTTGCTTTGCTTTGCTATAAACCAAATTCATGGATCTAACTCCATCAAATGTAACCAGAGACTCAAAGGACAGTGAGTGACAGGGGAGAGGTAAGAGAGAGGAGGTGGGGAGAGAAGAAAGAGAGAGAATTTCTGCAGGAAAATTGAGTCCTGGGTTGGCTGCTCCTAAGTGCATCTGCTAGGAAACCTGAGGGAGGGAAGAGAGTTGGGAATATGGAGGTGGAGGGAGCTGAGACTACTGGAAAGATAAAATTAATCATCAGAACTGGCTTAAGGATAAATTTAAATGGATTGCACAGAGCATCAGCTCCCGTGTAGCAGTATTTGCAAGCCAGATGGCTTCTCTCAGCTGTGACAGTGACCAGCATGACATCCATGTTGACACAAGCAGTTCAAATATTTTCCCACGTTAGGAGTAAATTTGTGTAAGAAATTATGGGTGTAGGGGCGGGCATGGAGTTGAAGCTACCAGCTATGGCAGACTTTTAAATCTTCTTCTAAAGTCAAGACACAGAGATTTGAGGAAGAAACCATTACCTCCTCACCCTCAACAACAGGCTATTTTGTTCTCTGTGTCCCATACTCCCAACTTAAGGGCAGTGAAAACCAGAGCTCTTTAAGTTTTTGCTTTGCATGATGATCAGAGGAGTGGTCTTTAATGGTGAGACTCACGGCGAAGAACTGTGAAAAGCATTTTAAGGGAAATGGGTTAGGAAGAATGGAAATAATTGAATGATGCCAATAAGTGTTCTCGGTACAAAAAAATAGGGGAATATAAGAATTACAGCCTCAGATGCCACTGCCAAGCTACCAGACACACTGTTTTTGCTCTATCCGTCTCCACTCTGTGAAACACACTCTTTAGCACAGTAGAGCATGAGGTGAGGCGCACAGAAGCTGGACTTGCACACAAACACCTACATCCCAATTTAAGACAAAGTCAAAAAAGTATTTTTTTTCTGGGAACAACCTTTACATATTTCGAACGTCATCGTCTTCTTCTTCTTCTTCTTCTTCTTCTTCTTCTTCTTCTTCTTCTTCTTCTTCTTCTTCTTCTTCTTCTTCCTCTTCCTCTTCCTCCTCCTCCTCCTCCTCTTTCTCCTCCTCCTCCTCTTCCTCTTCTTCCTCTCCTCCTCCTCCTCCCCTCCTCCTCCCCCTCCTCTTCCTCCTCCTCCTCCTCCTCTTCCTCCTCTTCCTCCTCCTCGTCCTCCTCCCTCTTCTTCTTCTTCCAGGAAAGAGCAGTCAGCCTGACACATATTTCACTGATGTAAGATGTGGTCTTTTAGGTACCATGTCCTATAGCTTGGCTCACTGTTATCATAGCCAGGATGTCACCTATATCTGTCCTGTAAATTGTGGCTGAAAGAATCCATCCAGGTAAGTTGCCAACTGGCAGGAAAGATGAGGTGCTAAGGGGAGCATTGTGGGTTTTGCAAAATGGCCGCTGCTGTAGCATGGCAAATTTAACCATGAGGTATTTCATAGATAGAAAATGTGTGGCAGAAGAGCTGGCGAATTATAAGCCTCTGCTAGAGGCCAAGGACTCTGCTTCCTCGGTGCTGTCTGTGACATGTAGAGCGTGCTATGGTGCTGGTAGTGTCCAGCCACCAAGGTTAATTGTCTTATGAATTGTTTTGGTTGTAGAATATCAACGGCTTGACTAGTGCATTATTAAATAAAGGCGTACCAGAGATACAAATGAGAAAGATTCAGGTAGATGCCAGGGCTTCTATTCTAACTCAGCCACTGTGGAGATATAATGAAGCCAGCATTGAAGCTGTGCATCTGTGGTGCACATTGTGTCCCAGACGTTGGGATTGTGGACATTCTCCATTCAATCTATAAGACATATTCCTGTGAGAAAGTCATTGTCATCCTTTTTACAGCAAGGAAATTGAGTTTCGGGACAGAGAAACAACTTGTCTGAGCAACATGTAAGAACCAATCCATGAATTTAACTCAGATCTCTTTGTTTCAAAATGCATATTTCTAACCACTTTACACGGACTCTGCTATTCAGAGTATCATACAGCATAAGAATTTCAATTCTCCTAGGGTGCAAATTATACTTTCCTATATTGATGCTTTTGAAGGGTGAAAAGGGCTATTTACAAAAGCAAGGAGCCCTTATTTCTGTTTTTATTCACCTAGACTCCCCAAGTATAGTCACTGAACTGAAGCTCACTAATTCAAATTAAAATGACAATCAAATTTATTTTTGTGAACTCCACATCATACTTTTAGTATTATTGATGTTGTTAAGCATTTTAAAAAATTGCTTGGATATCTTTCAGGGCAGATCCTCATATGTATATTGATATAATAAAGAAAGCATAAAACACTTGTAAGGGAACAGGAAGTAGAGTTTTCACAGATTTTCTATTTATAGAAATTCTATTTATCTATCTGTGCCCTCAATTTTGAATTGTCATGTTATATTTAAAAGGCATATTGCCACATAAAGACTCAATGAATAAAGAGAATTATAGATCAATTTCTTTATTAATGTAGAGGCAAAAATAGTCAATAAAACACTTACAAACCGAATCCAAGAAATATCAAAAACACATCTGCCTTGATCAAGTAGGCTTCACCCCAGAGATGCAGGTGATGTTCAACACATGAAAATCCATTAATGTAATCCAAACTGAACAATACTAATAAACAAACTAAAAGGAAAAAAAAATGATCGTCTCCTTAGATGAAGAAAACACCTTTGTCCAAACCCTACACCCCTTCATAAGAAAAGAACTGGAGGGATTAGGAATCCAAGGGACATTTCTCAACCTAATAGAGGCAGTTTGCATCCAGACCACAGCCAACGTTCAAAACTGAAGGGGGACTCTAAGCAATTCCACTCAAATCAGAAACAAGAGAAAGCTCTCCACTTTTCATACTTATTCAATACAGTACTTGAAGTCTTAGCTGGAGCAATAAGACAACTGAAGGAGATCCAGGAGATAGAGATTGGAAACAACAAAGTCAAAGAACCTTTATTCGAAGATTGTGTAATAGCATACAAATGTGAGCCTGAAGATTCCACTGAGAACTCCTACAGCAGATAAACACTTTTAGCACAGTAGCTGGGTAGAAACGTTGAGAAAGACATCATGGATACGACCCCTTCCCAATAGCCTCAAATAATATAAAATATCTTGGGGGTAAATCTAACCAAGCAAGTGAGAGATTTGTATGATAAGAGCTTCAAGTCATTGAAGAGGATAACATAAATCTCTCGTGTTCATGGACTGGTAGAATTAACAGTAAAACTGGCAATCCTACCAAAACCAATCTACTGATTCAATGCAATCTCCACAAAAATTCCAACACATTTCTTCACAGATCTTGAAAGGACAATTTTAAGCTTCACATGGAAATACAAAATACCAAAACAATCCTCAGCATTAAAAGAACAGCAGGAGGTACCACCATTCCCAATATGGAGTTGTCCTACAAAGCTATCGTAATGAAAAGAACTTGGTATTGGCAAAAAAAAAAAAAAAAAAAATGTTGATCAATGGAAGAAAATTGAAGACCCAGACTTAAATCAACACATCTACAAACACTATTATTGATAACGACGCCAGAAATACACACCGGAAAGAAGGCAACATCCTCAACAAATGGTGCTGGTCAAACTGGATGTCTTCATGTAGAAGAATGCAAATAGATTTTTTACTTATCACTCTGCACAAAACTCAACTCCAGATGGATCAAAGGCCTCAACATAAAACCACACACTGAAACTAATAGAAGAGAAAGTGGGAAATAGCCTTGACCGTCGGGCACAGGAAAGATTTTCTGAACAGAATCTCTTTCCCACAGACACTAAGATCAACAATTAAAAAATGAGACCCCATGAAACTGGGAAGCTTCTTCATGGCAAAGGACGACGTCGTTCAGACAAAGCAGCAGCCTACAGAATGTGGAAAGGTTTTTTACCAACTACACATCTGATAGAGGGCTATATATACTGAACTCTAGAAACTGGATATGAAAATGCAACCCAATTTAAACTTTGGGGTACCAATCTAAACAGAATTTTTAAAAGTAGAAAACCCGTAACTCTTCAAGAAATGTCCCACATCCTTAGCCAGCATGGAGTTGCAAATCAAGGAGCTGCAAATCAAAAGGACTTTGAGATTTCATCTTACAACTGCCAGAATGTCTAAGATTAATAAAACAAGTGACAGTTCATTCTGGTGAGGATACGGAGTAAAAGGAGCACACCTCCATGACTCGTGTGTGGGACAGTTCCTCAGGAAGATGGGATTGGATCTACCTCAAGATCCAGTGATACCGCACTTGGGCGTATACTCAAAAGATTCTTCTTCCTACTGCAGAGGCTCAACCATATTCATTGCTGCTCTATTCTTAATAGCCAGAAGTCAGAAACAATCTAGATATCCCTCAATGGAGGAATGAATAAATAGAATGTAGTACTACTCATCTGAAAAATGTCATTGTGAAATTTGAAGGAAAATCTATGGAACTACATTTAAAAAAAAATATTCTGAGAGAGGAGTTATCCCAGACCCAGAAAAACAGTTGTGATTTCTTTTTATTTTTAGGTGCCGTATTTTGATTTCTAGGTTTTGGAGGTTTTGCTGTTGCATTGGCCTTTCTTTTTTTTTTTTTTTTTTGTTTTGGGTTTTTGATTTTGTTTTGAGGAAAAGATGAGAGTTGGGTGGTAAGGAGGGAGATCTGAAGAACTTGGGGGAATGGGAGAATAGGATCAAAATATATTAAAATTTAATTTTTAAAAATAAGAAACAATAAATAAATAAAAGATAAAAGACAAGTAGCAATCTTTACCCAACATGAAGTAAGTCACATATATACAAAATGGTAAAATAATGCTAGTGAGTTTATAAGAACTATAAATTCCTTTTAATCTACCAGATACACAGAGAGAAAGAGAGCAGGAGGAAGCAGGGAATGACTGCGTGAAAGGGTAGATGGATGAATAGATGGATGGTTGGACAAAATATGATAGAAGGAAGAGCTATTTGAACAAACTATGAATTTTCAGGCAAACTTTATTATTTCTAACTCCAAAAAAAGCTATCTGATCTTCACAGTTTTCTACAAAAATAATTTAGCTCTCACTGGACAAAATAGACTATATTCAACTCAATTGTTTCTTTTTGCCTCCATGACAAGATGCTGCATTTAAAAGTATGAATTTATTATCTTAGGGTTACAGAGATCAGGAGTCTGAAATGAGTTTCAGATAAATCTAGATAAAGCTGTGTTCCTTCCAGAGACCTCTGTGATTTTTCAGGATATAGTGACTGTCCGCCTTCCTCACCCTGGCTTCTTTATTGCAGAGCACATGGTCTTAGCCTCTGTTGCCTGATTAACCCTCTTTCTGCCTTCCCTTTTAATGCACTCTGGTGATTATATTGATTGTCTAGAGTGATCTTCCCATCTTGTGATTCTTACCCATGTCTGCGATGCTGCTTTGGCCATGTAAAATGACTCATTCAGAAGTTCTCTACTATGAACATCTCCAGGAGATCGTTACGTTGTCCAACACAAGTTCTCTTTTGAAAATGACCATGCTTTGCTAGAAAAAAATATTTTTTCTAGGAGGCTGGAGCTTAGTGGCTGACTTCTACTTTTTCTTGTTCAACACATTTGACAATTTCATCTAGTTTCATGGTCCTAAATTCTATCATATATACTAGGAGTTCTAAAAATACCTCTCTAGGTCAAACTCATATATACATAAATACCTAATGACATACACACATGGATGTTGTCTTAGGGTTTTACTGCCGTGAACAGACACCATGACCAGTGCAACTACTATAAGGACACTTTCAGATTCAGAGGTTCAGTCTACTATCATCAAGGAAGGAGCATGACAGCATCCAGATAGGCACGGTGCAGGAGGAGCTGAGAGTTCTGCATCTTCATCTGAAGGCTGCTAGTGGAAGACTGGCTTCCAGGCAGCTAGAACAAGAGTCTTAAAGTCCACTCCCACAGTGACACAACTACTCCAACAGGGTCACACCTTCTAATAGTGCCGCTCCCTGGGCCAAGCATATGCAAACCACCACAGATGTCCAGTGGGCACATCTGGCTCATTTTCATGTCCTACATCTCTCAGAGTCTTCCACAGACTATTTAACAGCAGTTGTATACTTACAGGTGTTCATGCCAAAAACATTGGAGTTACCTTGACCTCTACTTTTACACACTTTGTGCAGCTCATCGTCAAACCCTGTTAGAACTCCATTTCACTTTAATCAGAATCTTGTATCTTATCTCTTCAATGCTATAGCACTGGGCAAGCCAGCATCCCCGTTCTCGTGGATATTTGTGAGAGTCCACTAACTGGCCATCTGCCCTTCATCCATATCTAGAATGTTCTCAGCTTAGTAGCCAGGCTGGTCCTGATAAAAATGTACCTGGAGTAGATGCTGTTGAGTGTGTATGAGTGAGTGAGTGTGTGTGTGTGTGTGTGTGTGTGTGTGTGTGTGTGCAGGGCCTCACTCAGACCCCTATTAGAACCGAGGTACTTGCTGCCCCAGCAGATGCGAGACTGAATGGCAATGCCTACATTTGCCTCTTCCTCTAGGGTTTCCCTTGAAGAGAGCTGTCTCCTAGAGTTTGTTCCCTCCCCCTGGATGATGGGAACCTACAAAAACCTCAGCCCTTTTGCCTTCATTTGGGACTTGCTGCTGAAGGGCCAAAGCCTCTGTTGCCAATGTGATCAATTCAGCTTCTCCCTCTGCCCAGTCCTGCTGACTGTCCCTCAGAGGCCCTTCAACTAAAAACATGACCTAGATAAGGGTATTCCACGTGACTGTACATCGCAGAGTCCGTTTCTGGGAAACGTTGATGTAAGACCCTAAATCAGATCATTTTGTTCCTGTGACCAAAACCCGCCAGTTCATACGAAAACTGACATTGTCACTGTGACGGAGTATGCTTCCATGACATGGCTCCTGGTACCTCATGCCTGTGGTGTCACCACTCGGGACAGGCATGCATCCAGACTCTCAGTTCCAGAACGTTCTCTCCACAGATATGCACACAGTTGACTTGCTTACCTACCTCTGAGCCTCTCAGATCCATTTTCTTTTTCTAGAATAGTCTTCTTATTTTTTTTTTTTTACTTGGAATGTACACAGAATCCTGTATCTTTGAAGCACCACCAATGCCACTGCCTCGTTCCAATCCAATATCCGTTCTCTCCCGGATTCTCCCAATAACCAGGCACCATCTTCAGAAACCAAAGCTTCTCTGCACTTTACACCTTCAGTTTTTGCTTTCCTGCATTGCCTGACCTCCACTGTAGCACACTTAGTGTGTTCATCTTCCTCAAACCACTAGAGCAATCCCTTTTTGTCTGTTCCGTCCTCTGTGCTTAGAATACTAGACACAAGATCTTCAGAAATGAATGAATGAAGAGCGGCTACAGTGGGCCAAGCACCAGTGGACACATTTATATACAGTGCCTCATTTAACACTCCAACAACTGGGAGAGAGGGTGGTGATGTGTGCGTTTAAACTGTGAAAACATAGACCATTTCACATCAAAGGAATAACGGGGGCCAGATGTGACCTCATGGTTCCAAACTCAAAGCCGTATTCCCAGTAGCCTCCTGAAGGCACTTACACTACTTTGTTTCCAAGCAAATCTAATTCTCTCTGAAAGACACTTCTAAGAACAAGGTGCAGAAACTAAGAAACAATGTGATCTCAACCCGTGTTACATAATGCCTGTGTCCTGGCTACTGTAGTCAAACCACAAAATGAGTTTAACAGGGCTAGCTTCTACGTGTGCCCTCGGGGGACCTGATTAACATGGGGGGGTGATTCCTGGTGCACACAATAACATTTGGACAAGTCCATGGCAGAGTCGTGTGTCAACTCACTGTCTTCCACTTAGCAACAGAGAGCTTTGTAAAGGACGTGGAAATATAAGAGCTTTCTGAGGTCCAAGAGAGAGGAAGGGTCTTACCCAGCACTCAGCACCCATTAACTTCAGAGAGAACTTCCACCCTGGGTAGGTAGAGCAGGACATGATACGAATGGGGAATAAGCCTGACCCCAGGACAGAAGCCTAGCGTTGCACACACATGTGGGTCTGATGGAGTCTGTTGGCATAAAAGCAAGGTGGGAATGCTCTAAATCAGCGTTTACCCTCTAAGGATGGTCACACACAAAGGGTGCGTTGTGGCCACTAATGAAAGACATGTGCTGGAGTTAACTACCACATGGCAGCGGGCTGAACACTAATGACATGAAACAGCCACGGTGCCTCTACACTGACCCCTGTGAAACCTCGGGCCTGACTTATAACAGGCAGAGCTAAACCAATTTATCACCAAATTATACATCATTTAATAAAGACGGGTGTGACTCAACCTGCCAGGCGGGAGTGCTGAGAGTGGAGAAAACGGCCTCTAAAGGCCCCCTCTTCTTTGCCCTAAGTGCATGTTTAACCCTTCAGTGATCGACGGGCTGCCTGATGTCTAAACTTCATAAACCGTCTAATAACCTTGGGTTAGACAGACCTTGGGATTCCCAGAGTAACAGACTTGCCGACTAGAAAGTCATCGATAAAAGATTAAGTGAAAGAACCCTCTCCTATCTTGAAGCACCACTTACATTCACATACTAAAGGCAATAGTTGATTTAACTGGTGTCCTTTGAGAAGTTGGTATCAAAATATATTCTCATCTATGTCAAAGTTACTCCCACAAGTTTTATGTTCTACCCAAAGCTTTACCATTGTCATAGAAATGTAAAAATCCACACATTATCACACACACACACACACACACACACACACACACACACACAAATATCTCAAAAGAAGTCACTCGTGCACGGCTGAGAGTAGACACAACCACATTGGGTTATAGGCTATGGGAGCAAATGACTTAGCAAAAATTCATATGGGGCCAAGGGGATTACAGCAATTTCCATCATCAACTCCATACAAAACCTTTTTAGTAACAGCCACAGGACACCATTAGATATGCTCTAAGAAGTTAGAGAACAGTGCCTGTTTTCTTTCTCTTCCGGATATAATCGGAGTTTTTTGTTTATTTTGTCTTGTTTTTATGAGAACAAATGTGCATCCCATAGAAATGCTTAGATTTCTGAAATTTTATAGACTCTTTGGTCCTTCATGCTACAGCAAAGACTATGTGTCTCTTTAATGGAACCAAAAATTGGTGATGGAGCCAAAAATACAAAATACACTTTATAATTAAAGCCCAGCGACCATTGGCTATATGAAGACAAGCAGTAGTGGTTTTCTTTCTCCTGAGAAGATTTCCGTTTAATCTGCCAGTTCTGTTTCTACGTCTCATTCCTTCTCCATTTTCTTCCACCAAAAATAATGAAAGCATCAAGAATCCTAACATACAGAGAAAATTGAAAGGCTCGTTCATGCACCAGAAAACCTGTTTCTAATCATGGGGGGAGGGGGAGGTCATGGTTTTTATGTCTGATTTTTTTTCTTGAACTATTTTATTACTTGAGAAGTCTCAAGGAAAGATACCTGAAAAGAAAGGCAGATCTATTCTAGGCACTTTTATATGTATTGACTCAATATGTGCTCGCCACGGCCTCAGAATAAAGACCTCCCTGTTATGGCCATCTCACAGCCAAAGAAACAAAGGCACAGAGAGTGGAGTTATATGCCAGGACTGCTGGTTCTAAGTGGTGGAGGCCAGAGTCAAACCAGGGTAGTCAGAGTGCAGACTCAACCACATCTTGCTTCTTGAAAAAGGCAGTGGGCAACCCTGAAGCTCTTATTGTGGTAATAAGGCCAAAGGCTGCCCTGATGTCTCTACGCCCTCGAATAGCCTGAGTGACACACCTCAGTCCACACATTCAGGTGGAGTGATCTCACGCCTTAACCCACTTCACAGATTTGTAGGAAATGTACAGCGTTCTCTTTCTGCGATGTCTGCGGTTTACTTTATTCCCATTAAGAGAACCAGGGTGTGGTGTGCAGTGTTCCAGCTGCTCAGTCTCCAAGCTCAAGCTGGCAGTGCCTTTCCGAATGAGCGCCTCCTAGACTCACAGATTCTGCTGGTCTCACCCAGGTTTCCCTCACTTCCATCCCACCAGTGTTTAGGCCGCTCGCACAATACAAAGTAGCAAGCAATCCCAAAAGACAGACAAAGCGTGGTGCTGTCATGTTTCTGTTGTTTTAGTTACATGAATCCTAAGCTGGTTACACTAACATTTGAACATCTGCCTTTAAGAGAGACAGCAACAAGTTAAAGGAAGGAAGAAAGAATAGGGCAGCTCTCGGGGTCCCTCTCTTCGCTCTGCTCTTCTCAGTATGAACCACTCCCCATCCTTCCCATTTCAGAATGTTATGCTGTGGGCAGCCTTAAGGTTTAATCTGCCATGTTTGAAGGGCTTTACACAGCTTCAAGGCATTTTGACTACTAAGTGAGAAGCTATACTCAATTGACACTTGGCCAATCTGAGAAAAGAAAAACATCTAACTGGTTGCTTTCTTTCTTTCTTTCTTCCTTTCTTCCTTTCTTTCTTTCTTTCTTTTTTTTCTGATACAGGGTCTCACTACAAAGCTGCCCACAGAAACTTGCTATCTTGCTCTATATCTTTTATTTTCTTCCATTAATTAATTTATTTATTCACTTTACATCCTGATCTTGTCTCCCAGCTCGTCTCAGTCCCCACCTCCACGCGCCCCACCTCACCCCATCCACCCCATCCCTCCCCACCCACCCCACCCCTCCCCACCGCGACCCCAGTCTCTACATGTCTCAGTCTGGCCTCCAGGCGGCAGCTCTCCTGACCGAGCCTCCTAGGGTTACGGGCAGGTGCTATGCTAGAGACGGAAAATGATTTCTAAAACCATGATTTTGTAGGAAACTGAAAAACAGAATACCAAAGTTCAAAGGATAGGGTTCACTAGTCAAACAAAGGGCTGATGACAGTCTTCAGGGCAAATATGTCTTCTGTGTATTTCAACATTAATTATTCCGTAATGAACGTTTGTCTTCAAAGCGAAGAGCAAACATTCTCTTGCAGGCTTTGAGTCACGGAGAAGGTGTATATGTGGAGAAGGTGTGTGTGTGATGGCTGCAGTCAACCTGGAATGCTCCTCAAAGACTCCCTAGACGCTATTGAGAGGTCATGTGACCTTTAAGAAGTTGGGCTTATAGGGGTGGGGTATGTTATCGGGTGTGAGACAGAGATGGTGGGACTCTCTCTTTTCAGTTCACAGCCTTGAGACGGCCAGTTTTGCCACACCTTGCATTCTGACCATGCTGCCCTTCGCACCTCCTACCGTCGTGGGATAAAAGTCTGGGTCGAGCAAGATGGTGCGCGGCTTTAATCCCAGCACTTGGGAGGCAAAGGCAGGCAGGTCTCCCAGCGTTCAAGGACGGCCTGTTTTTAAAAGCGGCTTCCAGGACAGCCAGGGCTGTTACATAGAGAAACTCAGTCTCAAAACAAACAAACAAACAAACAGAAGGTCTTAAGTCTGCTCAGTTAGGGCTAAAAGCCCGCAAACGATGAGTCAAGTGGCCCAAACAAACACTCCATGTATGCGTTAACTCGATGACCAGCGTCTGCAAGTGACCCAGAAGGGATATCCGAAAGAGCCATCTTTTTACTAGGTTCTGAGGGCCTGCAACATCCCCAGCTCAAGCATGGTGCTCCACACTCCACGGGAGATCGATTGGTATGGACTGCATTCGGTTGTCTAGAAGATTTAGAGGGCCAATTGAAAGTTAATGCACAATTTAATTCTCCAGAGGACGGCAGGCTCACCTAGAAAATTTGGGTAGCATAGACATGACAGCCTCTGACTATGGCTGTGAGAGAAGTAATTTCAAATAGCATTAGGAGTGGCTTAAAGCTGCTTCTTATCACCCAAATCACTTCTGAATGAATCTTGACAATGGCCAGCAGTGATACATGATGGGCGGCTCCTCAGTGGGAGCGCCAACGCGAGGCATCCACCATAAGCTAATAATGCCCTTCTGATAGGTAGGATTTAAAGGTAACCCATTGTGGCCTTCAACCACCCATAAAGATCCATTTTCTAGAATATTATTGTTATTTAATTATGAACATGGCAGCGGGCTCCAGGATTTTACGTATGCCCTAAAGCGATCGCTGAAATATTTCAGATCGCGTAAAGGCATGTACCTGTGTAAATGCTAATAACAACGCTGTGCAGAGCCGGGCGGCGAGTTAAAAAAACAGATAAAGCCAAACCGCGCATGGGGGCTCTGGTAATTGGAAGAGTCAATGGCTGTATGATTCAAGAAAATGGTCTCCCTCGAGAAGGAGACTGATAGTCCTGCATTTATACAGCAGCTCACCGAGCTAAGCGGGCTCTCCTCTGCATATTATTGGTGCCAGCCCGATGAGGCAGAAAATTGCATCGTGTCGTTTAATTTCCCAATCTTTGTTTTCATTGTATTAATCTTTTGGCTTTGCTTCACTTTATAATTTGAAGGCTCAGCAAGAAGCAAACGAAATGGAAATTCAGCTACTTTCATGCCCAACTCGATGTGTTTGGTACAGTTTCCAAAAGTTTAACTCTATGTAACACTGTTCATGAATAATGATGGGCTGTGTCTGCATACTGACTTGTTAGTGCCTATTAAGAGTCGCCTTAAAGTTTCCGGGAAACGTGCCAAAAGTCAGCCACCAAAACATGATTAACAGATTGGTTACAGAAGGAGGAAAGACAATTGTTTAAAACAAAAGAGTAATCATCTTGTTGATAAGTAAGTATTGAAAGCCTCAAAGACTAACTCCTCTTAGCGGGGTTTTCCCTTTTCCCTTCTTCCTTTCTTCCTTCTTTCCCTCCATTCTAGCTGCTCCTGTAGGAAAAAAAAGGGGGGGGGGGAGTCCGAATCAGACCAGCCTGGCCACGAACTCCTGCCATCTCTGCTTGCTAGCTACATATTTTTTGGTGAGTCATTTCATCTCCCCCAACCTCACTCCCTGGTCTGCGAAACAGGAGTGTCTGACAGAACTGTTAGAAAAGTCAATGTGAGTCACACTGGCCTGGCACCTCGGGCGCCCTTGACAGAGCATGTGTGATACTCCTCTGAGGGCTTGCTTGCTACTTCTGCCACTGTCCTGGGAATGACTCAGGAACAAGAAAAGAAGGCAGGACAACGAGTGGCCAGGTCCCTTCTTCTATACAATGACGCTGTTGTCACAAAGATTGCATTTTAGAGTACCAAGATTTGGGACCAGAGTTCTCCTCTCCCCATGCCTGTTGTTACTTGTAATGAGTGTGAGCTTGTCCCGTGTAACTGGCCTCAGAGCTGGAGCATACGTGCCTCTTTCACCACAAGTAGTCTATCACCAGCCACTTCTCAAAAAAAAAAAAAAATATCGGACTATTGATTCTTTTCTGCTTGTAAGTGCGCCTCAAATGTGCTTTAGAGTAAAGGATAAACAACAACAAAAATAAAAATACCACAGAACAGGGAAGACTGTGTAGACCACGTCATGAACATACAGGATCACTTAGCTTCTCAGATTTTGTAATTGCTAAGTCTGTCGTCGTTGAGACAGTATTTGGCAGGCAAGATGAGTCAAAAGAAACTGAGAGAGAGAGAGAGAGAGAGAGAGAGAGAGAGAGAGAGAGAGAGAGAATGAGAGAGAAAGGAAGGAAAGAAGGGAGGGAAGGAGGGAGGGAAGGGGAGGAGGGAGGGAAAAGGAGGAAAGGAGGGAGGGACAGAGGAAGGATAGAAGGAAGGAAGGAAGGAAAGAAGGAAGGAAGGGAGGGAGGGAAGGAGGGAGGGAGGGAGGGAGGAAGATAGAAAAAAGGTTTGGAAAACAGAGAGAGAAACTCACTGCAGTTCTTCAGGCTAAAATCATGTTCAGCTGAAGTTCTGATTAGAATTCTCCAGTTCATCATTGATCTCCAATTCTCCGTATAGATCTAAACTTAGTTGACACACCAGCCTCGGAGCAAACACTAGGCCGGTGCTATTGACAGCATTACAAAGATGAGAAAGACTGAACAGCGTGCGAGTGTCCCTACCTCACTGCTGAGTCCTCGGCAACATCGAACTTTGGCCATCGCTATCTATGAAGAGGAAACCAGTAGTTCAAGAAAGAGCCATGGGGGAGCCAGAGAGATGACTCAGCTATTAAGAGCATCCGCTGCTCTTGCCGAGCCTCGGTTCAGCTCCTAGCACCCACACTGCAGCTTACAACCATCTGTTACTCCAGCTTCAGGGGACGCAATCGCCATGACCTCTGCCGTCTCATTGGGCACCAGGTATGCACACGGTACACATACACACATGCAGGCCAAACACACATACACATCGGAGTAAATTCATCTATTCCAACAGGAAAATGAACAGATTTAATTTCCACACAAGTAGACCAATAGGAACATAACCAGCGAGTTAATCATTTTAATTTTAAGAATCTGTCACTCTGAGAGGAGATGGGGGCGGGGTTATTGCTATGATTCCTTTTGTTAATCTTTAAATAAAAACATCAGATCTGTTTTTATATTTTAGTTCAAAGAAAAAAAAAAGGTAAAGAAGCTTTCTCCAGTTTCCTTGCATTCCTATCTTGCTGTTTGTGCCAACCAGCCCATTATGAGTGACATTTCTCCTCTCTCAGCTCCCCAGGCATCCACAAATAGCCACTGAAAGTCCCTAGGCTTCCTGTGACTTAGATTTCACTCTCCCAGGAGTCCCTGCAAGGAATGTCAATTTACCTGAATCTGCAGCTCCAGTCTGCTCAAAATACTTTCTAAGTTTGTTAGGATACACATTCTTTTTTTTTTCCAAGTGAGTCATCACTGCTATAAAATGAATTTGGTCTTATGTAAATGTCAATGTGGGGTTATATTTGTCAAGAAACTCTACCTCCTTCTGGTATCATGTTTGAAACCAGAGGATGGGCGAGCTTCTGTCATGCTGTGTGACATGCTATAAATTCATCGAGTCTATTTTTCACCTGGCAATAGAAGGGTCTCAGGAAGTTAATTACCCAGACTTGGTGCTAACTGACAAGCGATTTCTTAACTGATGTTTACCATGAATCCTGTCCCAAGTAGTTAATAGTTAATCATGGAGCTAATTCAGGTAAAGTGGAAACATGTGTGGATCACCAGTACAAACAACTTCTATATTTAAAATCAAGATCATTATGAGTTCTACAGTTAATGTTTAAAGCTGTTCCTTAATGTTATTACCAATTGCCTTTTCAAGTTGCTCATCCAGATTTTTTTAACTGTTAAGGTATCTTTTTATTAGCTCAATCCACTTCCTATTTGTCTTAGAATTTAACAAGCCTTCATGGCAAAGCAGGTCTGGAATAGGGCTTATTAACTTTCCCTCAGGGTAATAAGTCCCATATGGTATAAAGAAATGATACCAACATCCAGGAGACAGAAGCCATTATAGTCAATAGAGGGTTAATGCAACTTTTAATTGGAGGGCCACTACTGTTTCCAGGACCTATAAAGTTGAGAATCTATTTAAACATAGTCAAAACGGTTCCTTCACTGCCTTTCTCAGAAGAAAAGGTGGCATCGTTGTCCCATGGCGTCAGATTTTTCTCAGGAAAGCATGTGTAACTCTTCATCTCTTTTTATAAATAAATTATTTATTATAGGATTTGGTTTCCAAAAAGTATTTCACAAATTGCAGTAAAATTCTCCATTTAGTCGCTCATTAGAAATAAACTTGAACTTAGAGTTAAGTGGTTGTAGCATTAAAAAATCACGTACAAATACTTCCCCATCATTCCCCATCAGATATGCATGCACTCGAGACAAAGTTTCTCCACTGTATATTGCTAAGCACACATCCTACATCTGTAGCCTGCTCTGAGAAGTATAGGTTTAGAAAGCTAAGGCAGACAAAGGTGGCAGCACATCTGGAATAATGAACTCTGGAGACCAGCGGCGTGTTCAGTATTGAAACTGTATAAGAGACAAAGCTTGTCACTTAGAATGGTGAGGGTGGGTGACAGAGCAAATGTCACCAGCTCGGTTCCTACGCAGGATGACTCAGGCCAAGTGGTCTCACTTCCATTTCCTTGTCTCCAGCATAACAAGCTAGGTGTGACTAGAGACGTTATAGTCCCACTGATCGTGAACACATAACGACTACCCGAGAGGTAGGGCTTCAATTCTCCCTTGAAACCGTGCTATGCAGGGAAGAGAACTGTACCCATTGCTGATGCATACCATTAAAGACACTGTAATATAAATTTCTATATCACCACATTAAATGATCATAACACTTACACTGAGTTATCAAGCTTTGCTTGGCTACAGTGGGTATTTCTTTCTCTCAACTCACAGCAGAATGAGGTAAACCACTGACTGGAAGTGCTTCAGAGGATGATAACCACCTTGACGAAAGATGGACTCACAATAAGGAAAATATATTGTTAAAATTGGGCAAAATAAGGCTGAAGGCTCCCTGAGTCCATGATTTTCTGAATAGAAAAGAACACTGGTGGGATTGGGGATTTAGCTCAGTGGTAGAGCGCTTGCCTAGCAAGTGCAAGGCCCTGGGTTCACTCCCCAGCTCCGAAAAAAAGAAAAAAGAACACTGGCCCCTACTCATCCTAGAACACCTCATTCTGCATAGCGAACTTTCCCTGGAAACAACTCACCCCTCCCATCCAATGGCAGGGCAATATTCATTGCTTATGATGAATTATGAAGACTAGATAATGCAGATTAAAGTATCACCAACTTCCAGGCAAGAAGATAGTATTTCAGATATGTGCTATAATATTTTAATAAAGTACTGTAAAAAGCCCTTCATAACTCCTGGCAAGCAAATGAGAAATATATTGACACAGAGAGATGGTGCAGTGTTTATAATGTACAATCCATACTATGGCACTGGATCTGCTCAGGAAATCTGGATAGTAAATGAATGGAAATATAATACTATAATGGATGTGAAAATGTTCAATCACCCATTTGTGATGAAATATGAAAGCGTTTAAAGAAAGTAAATAGATGTACGTGACGGATTTTGATTCGCTGTAACTATGTATGACGTGACCGTCCATCATGAAGAGTACAGTATGCTGCCATATTACATTTGCAGAGCTGGAAGTGTTGAAGAAACTGAGAATCCTTACACAATCAGGACATGTGGACGGACTTGATGGCAGTGGTCATTTCCCGATGTAAACCTTTAAAGCATACCATCTTATTAGTCGGTCATACTTTAGTAAACATGTTAGCAGTTAAAATTGTACCATCAACCTGGAAAACCTTCTCATTTACCATACGTTTAAAAATTATTTATAGTATTTCTTCAGTAAATATTTTTCGCTTGTAACTAGTGGTTTTCTTTATTTATATAAATCATAAACTTGACCTTTGTTTTGATCACCAAAGAGGGATAGGAAATGGGTCAAAAGGAACAGCAATAACAAAAAGATTATCTCTATGAAGAGATATCTTCAGGTAGACACATACACACACACACACACACACACACACAAACACACACATACACACACACGCACACACACAAACACATGCACACACACAAACACATGCACGTACACATACACATATGCACACACACAAACACACACACACGCACACGCACACGCACACGCGCACACACACTGCTCTGTACTGGGAAATAAACTAATTCATTCCTTAACAAGCACTTCCCACCCCTGCGTACCACCCTTTAATGTCCTATCTCTCTGACTGGAGTTACACACAGACACCATCCCTTACTGAACCTACAGTGTATGACAGATTTATGGTCCCCTCCTATCCTCAGGATCCACCATTCCAGTCTGCTTTCTCAGCTCTAACATGACATTTTGCTGCCCCATAGCAAACTTGCTTGGTGTGATGCCACATGCATTTCATCCCAGCGCTTGGGAGGCAAAGGCTTGAGAATCTCTGTGCATTTGGGGCCATCCAGGTCAACATAGTGTAGAGCAATTTTAATCCCTGGCAGCTCTTTAATCACATCCAAAGATCCTCTGGGTCTATGTGATCCAGCTGGAATGACACACCTTTAATCCTTCTGGCTGGAATACAGACGTGCCCTTAGTAGACACGTTTAATCCCAAACAATGAAGGTCAAGTCAGTTTGTAGATGGAAGCAGTCATGCTTGAAAGTGACATCTAATTAAGGGGCAGACAATGTGTCGGATCAGAGAAAGATTTGACAGAACGAGTCAGAGAAAGGATACTCCCAACTATCAGGACAGCAGACAGGAGAGAGAGGCTACCTAAGAGCAGCACAGGGTGAGTCAGATGTGGAGGGCAGTTCAGTTGAGCTGAGGCAATGCAGTGGAGTTCAGTCAAGGACAGTTTGGTACAGTTCAGTGCAGTTCAGTTGAATGCAGTTGAGCTCAGCTGAGTTCGGGCAGTCAGAACAGTCTGTGCCATTTAGTTACCCATACTCCAAAGACTGAGGCAGGAGAATTGCAAGGCCGTCCTAAATTACATAGCGAAACCTTGACAAAACCAACAACAGTTAAAGCCCACCTTGTCCTGTCTCAGGTATCTTCAACTCCGTCGCCAATGGATCTGCAGTTCTCTGCCTACTTGTCGCTCTCACCGGCTGGGCAGGCTCTCTCTGGGTGCTCTCCTGGCACTCTTGGCTCTTTAAGTACTTGTCACAGTTGGGCCTGAACAACAACAAATTGTGTCTCTAAAAGCCTTTACTCAAATTCTTCTGCTTGGATGTGCACCCCATGAGGCAAATGACCCTGTCCCTTTTACTACCAATTAGCTACAGCTTTCTGAAAACACCTTGCAAAACAAGGCTCACTGAATATTATTAAAAGAGTATTAAGGCTGAGGGATGTAGATCAAGACTATAGCATTTGCCTAGCACACCCCTGGAACTAGTCCCCAACATTGTAAACAAAATGGTGAAATGCATGAGCATATCTACAGAGCCTAGGTTTTAAACAACCATGTCAGGTGCTAAGAACGGCAAACAGTGTGGAGAGAGGCCCTGAAATATCAAACATGTAAAAATTAATTTGTTAGATCTTAACTCAGATTTCAGGAGAGTTATCTGCATGGCTGTTTATTTTGTAGTATGAGTCCAGTTTCACAAACACCAGTCTTGACAGTATCCTCTGAACCCTACTAGAGAGTTTAAGTATTTGGATTTCCGGAATGTTCCATGTCCCCACTACCAGAATGAGGCTCAAGCTGAGGCTTTTTTCACTTAGCTCTTCCATTTATTAATTACTTGGCTCTACGGGAGTCTGGCTAGGGATCTGGCCTACTTTCTCTAATTCTGTTAAAACCAAAGTGAAGTCCTCTAAAGATAAATGCTACTGCTACGAGGGAAGTAATCTTCATTATACTTCGCCTCTGCTTTATGCTGGAAATCAGAACACAGGAAAAAACAGCACACCAAGAGCAACAAGACTCTCCAAAGTCCAGCCAATCGATGATAAATAGTGGGGCTTCCTAAAACTTAACGTAAACTGAAGCATAACCAACATATGGACCAGCAATCCCACTACTTGGTTTACAGCCGGAAGCCATGAAGTGGATATGTTGTAGGGATACCTGTACCCCCCCCCCCACATTAAATAAAAAAGGAGCCACTGTACACTCGGCAGCTGGTAGTGAGGGAAATCGTGGAAGGTAGGTACAGTGGGGTATTACTCAATGGTGATATAAAAGGACGGCATCTTCTTTTGGACAAACAGCAATAGAAATTATTCTTTTAGAAAAAAAATCCAAGAAGGGCAACAAGTACTTTATCTCTCTGAAATAGAGCCTGAAAATGTCTGATAAATGCAAGCACAAAATGGAACACCAGCTACCAGGGACGAGAAATAACACAAGCATCGCAATGGGAGGGGACTGAACAGTAAATTTCAGCTAGGAAACAATAATTTTCTCACGTTATGTTTATATATATATATATATAATATAAATGGTATTATAATAGATAACAGTGATACTGTGTGTTTCAAAACCTATTTATGAAGAGTTTGAATGTTTTTACAACCATCAGGGATAAATGGTTGAGGTAATAGATCTGCCTACCTTGATTTAAACACTACATAATGTGAACATACATTAAAATATCACATGGCACTCCATGAATATGGACCATTTTATATGTCCATTTTAAAATTATATAATATATATATATATATGTATATATATATGTATATATATATATGTATATATATATGTATATATATATGTATATATATATATATGTGTATATATATATATATATATATAGAGAGAGAGAGAGAGAGAGAGAGAGAGAGAGAGTCAAAAGAGACCAAAAAGTCCATAATGTATTGGATAGGCTTAATAGCCAGGAAGTGAGGCAGGATTTCTGTTACAGTCCTAGGACAGAATTCACCCTCTACTGAGAACTTCAATTTTATCCCTAAGACAGACCTTCAACTGATTTGGTGAGACCTGCCTACTTTATCTAAGAATCTCCTTTACTTAGAGTTGACTAATTAACAATTGAGTTGAGACCACAAGCACTTGCACAGAAGTATCTAGACTGTTTAGGAGAAAAGAGAGCAGCATAAAGGAGATAAGCTGACCCATCCTCATGCAGACTCTAGAAGACGCTATGCTTGCGTTTAAGCATTCACTGGCTGATACTTCCAGTCAAAGGAATATACTCTCCTGCTCTTGGAACTTCTTTGTCCAGTGAGACGTCTGCTAACTCAGGGGCAGGTGTTAGGGTGATCTTTGTTGTGGTGCGGTTTGGTCTTGATAAGCCCTCTTGTCACAGGAATGAACCTGTCCTTTATAGATCCTTTGCAAACCTAGAATTCTGCGTAGAAAGAACACCAAAGGTTGTCTGCCAACCTGGCCCAGAGCAAGGTCAATGACCCACAGCCACCAACAGGTACTAGGAGGGAGAAAAGGAACCCTTTCATTGTATATTTTATAAATCACAGCTATTTGGTGGTTTAGTACACAAAAAGGAAACCAGCAAGAAACAATGACTTCGACCCGCGGATCCCGGCCCGCAGCAGCTCTCTGCTCCCAAACCCCGTGGGAGAGAGACCTCACCGCCTGGTCAGGTGGGCACTCCTGAGGCTGCAGAGCGGAGGAGACCACCAACACTGCCCACCCCTGCCCACATCCCTGGCCCAAGAGGCAACTGTATAAGGCCTCTGGGCTCCCGTAGGGGAGGGCCCAGGAGCGGCAGGACCCCTGCGCCTGAGACACCGCTGGAACCTGAAGGAAACAGACCGGATAAACAGTTCTCTGCACCCAAATCCCGTGGGAGGGAGAGCTGAACCTTCAGAGAGGCGGGCGCGCCTGGGAGGCCAGAAGAGACTGCGCTCTGTGCACATCCAGACGCCAAAGGAAAACACCAAACGCGCCATCTGGAACCCTGGTGCACGGAGGCTCCCGGAAAGAGCGGCGCAGATCTTCCCGGTTGCTGCTGCCGCGGAGAGGACTTAGGCAGTACCCCACGAGCAAACTTGAGCCTTGGAACCACAGGTAGGACCAACTTTTCCCCTGCAAGAAACCTGCCTGGTGAACTCAAGACACAGGCCCACAGGAACAGCTGAAGACCTGTAGAGAGCAAAAACTACACACCCGAAAGCAGAACACTCTGTCCCCAAAACTGGCTGAAAGAAAACAGGAAAACAGGTCTACAGCACTCCTGACACACAGGCTTATAGGACAGTCTAGCCACTGTCAGAAATAGCAGAACAAAGTAACACTAGAGATAATCTGATGGCGAGAGGCAAGCGCAGGAACCCAAGCAACAGAAACCAAGACTACATGGCATCATCGGAGCCCAATTCTCCCACCAAAATAAACATGGAATATCCAAACACAACAGAAAAGCAAGATCTAGTTTCAAAATCGTATTTGATCATGATGCTGGAGGACTTCAAGAAAGACGTGGAGAACTCCCTTAGAGAACAAGTAGAAGCCTACAGAGAGGAATCGCAAAAATCCCTGAAAGAATTCCAGGAAAACATAAATAAACAAGTAGAAACCCATAGAGAGGAGACACAAAAATCCCTGAAAGAATTCCAGGAAAACACAATCAAACAGTTGAAGGAATTAAAAATGGAAATAGAAGCAATCAAGAAAGAACACATGGAAACAACCCTGGACATAGAAAATCAAAAGAAAAGACAAGGAGCTGTAGATACAAGCTTCACCAACAGAATACAAGAGATGGAAGAGAGAATCTCGGGAGAAGAAGATTCCATAGAAATCATTGATTCAACTGTCAAAGATAATGTAAAGCAGAAAAAGCTACTGGTCCAAAACATACAGGAAATCCAGGACTCAATGAGAAGATCAAACCTAAGGATAATAGGTATAGAAGAGAGTGAAGACTCCCAGCTCAAAGGACCAGTAAATATCTTCAACAAAATCATAGAAGAAAACTTCCCTAACCTAAAAAAAGAGATACCCATAGGCATACAAGAAGCCTACAGAACTCCAAATAGATTGGACCAGAAAAGAAATACCTCCCGTCACATAATAGTCAAAACACCAAATGCACAAAATAAAGAAAGAATATTAAAAGCAGTAAGGGAAAAAGGTCAAGTAACATATAAAGGCAGACCTATCAGAATCACACCAGACTTTTCGCCAGAAACTATGAAGGCCAGAAGATCCTGGACAGATGTCATACAGACCCTAAGAGAACACAAATGCCAGCCCAGGTTACTGTATCCTGCAAAACTCTCAATTAACATAGATGGAGAAACCAAGATATTCCATGACAAAACCAAATTTACACAATATCTTTCTACAAATCCAGCACTACAAAGGATAATAAAGGGTAAAGCCCAACATAAGGAGGCAAGCTATACCCTAGAAGAAGCAAGAAACTAATCGTCTTGGCAACAAAACAAAGAGAAGAAAAGCACACAAACATAACCTCACATACAAATATGAATACAACAGGAAGCAATAATCACTATTCCTTAATATCTCTCAACATCAATGGCCTCAACTCCCCAATAAAAAGACATAGATTAACAAACTGGATACGCAACGAGGACCCTGCATTCTGCTGCCTACAGGAAACACACCTCAGAGACAAAGACAGACACTACCTCAGAGTGAAAGGCTGGAAAACAACTTTCCAAGCAAATGGTCAGAAGAAGCAAGCTGGAGGAGCCATTCTAATATCAAATAAAATCAATTTTCAATTAAAAGTCATCAAAAAAAGATAAGGAAGGACACTTCATATTCATCAAAGGAAAAATCCACCAAGATGAACTCTCAATCCTCATCTTCGGTTGGTTTATATACAAGTGTGCAATTTCTAGGCTTGAAAGTAAAATGATGCTATCTGATGCTGGATAGAGGAGCCTTATTTTTTATTATGGCAGCTTGCTATTTTTATAACATGGTGATTTGGTTGAACACAATAAATACAGTAGTAACTGAAAAAAAATATTTTTAAATGCTGAGGGATCATATTCGAAAAAAAAAAAGAAACAATGACTTCGTGACACGTTGTTGACACCTGCATGGCATCAGATCTGCGATGCCAACGGTCTCCAAACAATCTGCAGTGTCCGTGGTGAGCACACATTAACTGTAGAAAAATTATTCTTACCTGGACTGAAACACTGCATGGTCTATGTCACAGGGATGTTCTGTTTCACAAAGCATCATGTAAGTATAGCGGCTCAACACTGATTTATGCTTTATTGTGTGCCAATCTTTGGAGCACAGCAGCCACAAGTTTGTATGGAACATAATTTTCCCCTGTGGAAGCTGACACAACTAACTGAGCAGGTCAGCATATGGAATGCTGGGGGGGGGGGGTGTATGGTGATGGTAAATTCACCTTACAATCCTGGCCATGCCTTTCCACCATGCAAACCGCCTCGTGTTTCAAGACTTAACTCGTTACTGCCTTTCTTAGTTGACTCCTAGGAAAGTTCTTTTCTCTTAAAACCAACATTCATGTATCCATCTGCTCATCCAGAACTAGAAAAGAGCTTTGTACAGAGCACACAGGTCAACGAGCACAAAGCAATCTCCCCTTCAGTAATCAACAAGAAACAGGGCTAACGTGGCACAACAAGATACCATGAGAGAGATGGAGAAGGAGACCATATTCCCATAACTTTTGTTGCTATATGTTATTGTTCAAACTCACTGTCAGTAGCAGTTAGTATCCTCTGGTTCCTACTTCATGACTGAAACTTTACCACGTGTGTAAATAGAAGAAAAAAAAGATGCATGGTTAGGTTTGGGTGCTGCCCATGATTTCAAACATCTCCTGGGACTCCTAGCCCAGAACTTTGTCATGTAATTATGAGCCAGATCATGCCTTCTCAAGCCTAAGCGCCTTTTCCAAAGTCCCAAGCTGTCTTCTCCCTTCCCTGGTCTTTCTCCCACCACATCCCAACATGAGCACCCCATCCAAGTGCTTGATTCTGCCCACTGTGCAGCTGGGCTGTGTCTCTCAGTCCACATTTGTCCTTCATAACGTGGCATTGTGGTCCCAGAGCTTGGCTGTACATGCCTCGTGCCTGCTTACTTGCAGTGTGCTGCCAGTGACGAGGCACTTGAGACAGGACCAGAAGAGGAACAGACCTGCTCTAAGCTATTCCAGTCACATTGTCTTCAATATAGTACTTTCCTCTGGAAGTGACTTGGGTCTCATTGCAGTAGTTATACTGGGTGGCATTTCACTCAAGCTCATCATACACGCACGCACGCACGCACACACACACAAACAAACACACACACACACACACACACACACACACACACACACACACACCTGTGAAAAACAGAGGTGGCAAGTTGGTGTTATGAAAATCAAACCCTGCCCTCATTGGGGCTTCTTTGGTCCGTGGTAGATTTTTTTTTTAACTAGCTGGTTGCCATGATTTTGAAACTGGAAGATTCTCATGTCGAACACACGAGACATGCTTCTGACTTCACGGATGAGAAGATTTGTGAAGGGGAAGGCACAGGCGATCACCCAATGCCAACGACAACATCAAGAGAAACATGGCCACTCAAACCCAAAGGCTTCTTTTCCTTGGGGAGTTCATGAAGAACCTTGCTTCTGAGCAATGACTCTGAGAGATGAGAAAATGGGGTGTGGGGGCGAACAAAGGGAAATGTGGCTCGTGAGCCATACCCTCCTTCGTCACTTCCGGGATACTCTCATTGATCGTCAGAGTTCAGCAGGCTTTGATGCTCTCGGAGATGAGCTTGGTAATGCTTTCTCGAGGCAATGTTATTTTCAAGTAATTATAAATGATCGGCACTTCATTTCATTTGTATTGGCATTCCCAGACTTCGCTGTGATTGATTTTTAAGAAAACTGATACCATAGATATTTGTTCTCTGTAACGTAGAATTAATAGCAAACGCACAACTGGGAGAAATGTCTTCCTGCTGTTCGCAAAGTTAGTAAAACACTTGGACTCTACTCTTGGTCTCTAGCCCACATGCCGTGCTGTCTCCCTTGCCACTCTAACTCCCTGTAGCATTTGGAAGCTATGGCTCCCTTATGAAAACGCTCATCTTCTGTCTTTTCTTCCGCTTTGAAGTAGAAACGCAGCTTCTATTGACTGAGCGTGGACTGTTATTGACAGATAGTATCTTGACTGTGAGTCGAGAACAGCTTTCAAAGTAATGCCGCCATTTTAAAAGGAAAAAACAGAAACATCACCAGGAATGGCTCAGCCAGTGGCTGGCGGCCCCTGTGGGGCTTTAGCTCCCGGGGCCTTTCCACGGAGATCTCTGGCTGGCTAGGTGCGTGGGTTCAGGTGAGGGGGAGAGAACTCAGGCAGGGGGGTAGGGACTGGTTCCACCGCCTCTGCTGCTGGTCCTTCTCCTTTCTACCGCTGCCACTTCAGTTGCTTGGGCCTGGATGAGCCAGCAGGAGAATGACTAGCTGGCAAGGGATGCAGGGAAGCTTCTGGTGGAGATTTTGGGAGAGCACATCTCTTCCCTAAGCTGCGGTGTTACATCTCTTATGTCAGAAGCTCTCAGAGGATCGAATAATTCCTGCACACCTTTCATTCTGAACACGACGCTGAAATACAGGTTTTTGGATGGGTTGGTGTCTGACAGCAGGTGTTTCCTATTGGATTGGACTCAGAGCTTGGGAAGACCTCATCTACATATTCGTGGGTGTGGTCCCATCTCTATGACTGATCTGTCTTGAGCCTATGTGACCTGTGGAGGAGGGGCTTGGGGCATTGCCCTATGTGACTGGTCTGTCTCTAACCTCTCTATAGGTGTTTTTGGGGGCGGGGGGCTGCAGCTAGTGTGACCTTGATCTCCTGGGAGACTGGGAATGTGCCTGATGTCCCTTTTAGGGTCTTCTGGGATTTGACCTATCACGACCAGAAATCAGGGTACCTTTCACAGCCCACCGCCCCACAGGCACCAATATTCAAACATAACACTTGACACTGCCTCTCTTGGTTTGCTTCCTTAGACAGTATACTTAGCCCATCCAGGATTGAATTTTCCCACGTATGAGTAAAATCATAGTTACTGAAAGGTTCTATAAGACAGAACATCTAAAGACTGGCACTACATACATAGTCCATCAGTATTAGTTTCTATTATTTTTAAACTGCTAGGTCATCCCAATACGAGTATTCTAGAAGCCCTCAGACTCAGCCTGTGTAAAGCAGAGACTTCCTTTCTTCCTATTCTCTTTCACAACAATGTCACACTCACTCTACCCGTTCACTAGGTAAGAAGCCTAGGCAACTTCTATCCCGGGGTTCAGAGAAGCTTAGCCCAATTTTTTGATAATCTTTATAATCTGTCATTCATTCTCATGTAAGAGGAAGAAAGCATTCTCGTTCCAAATCATCTCACTTTCTTCACCTCATTTTGAATCCCTCGTTGAATTATCTTGGACTTCACAAAAAGCTCAAAAGTCCCAGCGGAGAACGTCCAACCAATTGACGGGCAGGGCTTTGTTTGCAGGGCTTCTTAGGGGACTGGGTTGGACAAGGTCTCAGTCTACACACTAGCCTGGCCTCAAACTTACTACATAGCCCAGGCTACTCTGAAATTCTCTCCTTCTCCTTCTCCTTCTCCTTCTCCTTCTCCTTCTCCAGAGTGATGTTACCCTATCCTAAGATGCTCACAACCTTTCAATGTTGAATCTTGGTTAATTCTCCGGTGTTGTCCCGTCTCCCAACTGCCTCCATTTTCCACAGGAACAAAATTGCTGCTGCTGCTGAAATAGGAACCAGTCTTTCCTGCCTTAGTATGCTGGGAAATGCAGCTCTCAGGAGCCACCAACGTCCTCATGGTTAATTCCTTCCTGCCCTTCTAATGTTCCTCAATCCCCTTTTCTCTGGCCTTCGCTTGCTCCTAAGATCTGAATCTGGCCCCTTCTGTGGGTGGCCCTCCCAGCTCATCCTAGGCTGACCTAAGCCCATGTGGCCAAGGAGTTTCCCTTCTGATTCTCCGCTAGGCTTCACTTGCCTAAAATTCCTAAGTTGACTCTCTGGCCTCAACCACTCAGCGAGTGAAATTCAGATGGTGAGTTAACTAGGTTGTAAGATCAGAAGTAGGGGGCTGGAGAGATGGCTCAGCGGTTAAGAGCACTAACTGCTCTTCCAGAGGTCCTGAGTTCAATTCCCAGCAACCACATGGTGGCTCACAACCATCTGTAATGGGATCTGATGCCCACTTCTGGTTGTCCGAAGATAGTGACAGTGTCATATACATTAAATAAATAAACCTTAAAAAAAATTGGAAGTGGGTATGTTAATGATGCCATTATTAATCTGTACACAATGATAAAATGTTAGTGCTGAAGACAAAATTACAGGATTAACCAACAAATCCTTCCATTTGAAGTGAGAGACTAGGTGTCCCCTGGGAGTTTATCTGGCTGTTTATTCCAACAAAGTTCATCCCAGAGCCTCGATGTGGGGACCTGGGTCCCAGCTCAAACACCATCATCGCATAAATAATTTGCTGGCGTCCTAACTAAGAAAGAATTTGGAAGAGCTTGGAAAATACTTTTTTAAAAAAAGAATAAGACTAATTTCCATAGAGCCAGTAAGAAATCCTGCAAGGTTGAGATGCGAGGGGGGGTGGGGGGAGGCTGTAGATTACAATTGCTCAGCAAGAAAGCCCAAAGGAGGTAATCCGGAGCATTAAAGCACTGTGCTAAGGCCGGAGAATTCTCTGGGGGTCAGTTACAAAGTTGCCTATAAACCACTTGACAACAAGCACAAAAGCAAGTAGAGCCTTAATCACACGCAGCATAAGACCAGCTGCTGCGGGGCTGGGGATTTAGCTCAGTGGTAGAGCGCTTACCTAGGAAGCGCAAGGCCCTGGGTTCGGTCCCCAGCTCCGAAAAAAAGAACCAAAAAAAAAAAAAAAAAAAAAAAAAAAAAAGACCAGCTGCTGCAAGAGCCCCATCCCTATACTGAAATGTATAAAGTTACAAATAAAAAACAGCTCTCTTGGAGGTCTGCAGAAAGAAAATAAAAGGAAAAAAATTTTTTAAAGATTTTTAAAATAATCCCGACCTTCACAATGTCATTTTGTGTCTCTTTCAATGAAGGGCTAAAGCGTTTTTTGAAGTACAACTTTAAAAAGAAATAAACATGGGGGAGAGGGGCTGGAGAGATGGCTCAGTGGATAAGAGCACTGGGTGCTCTTCCAGAGGACCGGGGTTCAATTCCCAGAACCCACGTGGCAGCTTACAACTGTTTGTAACTCCGGTTCACGTGTTCCAATACCCTTACACTGACTTATTTGCAGTCAAAACGCCAACGTACATAAAATAAATGATTTTTTTTTTTTAATTGGAGAACGGGTCGCAGACAGAGTTCTTAAATCCACAAAACGGCAAACATACTCCAAGAAGGCACGCAGCCCCCTCTTATTTCCTGGCACTCTGCCTACCACTGTGGAGCAGCAGAGTAACCCGGTATTCAGCAGGACTAGCTGAGCCTGCGTGAACGGTTTACACCCAGCCAGTCAAGTGAGACAGGCAAAATGTGAGCATTATCGTTCTGAGAGGCAGAGGCGGTTGCCGCCTCAGATCCCAGCCGACAGCCATTCGAGAGACCACATTGGTATGCAGAGAATTTGAACAGCCGTTTCAGAAGAAACATTTCAAGTTTGCGGTTAATACCAAATTGGAAGAGACGGCGAATAATGAGAAACAAAGCAGGCAGATAAAGGGGGTTTAGACACTTCAAGTACCTTCCCGGCTCATAAATGCAAATGAAGTTCGGTGCAGATAAGCACAGAATTAGGAGCCCTGGAAGCAAAAAGAAAAAGGAGGGCTATCTGCCTAATAGAAATGAGCTGCGCAGTGTCGGCCGGGAATGGGATCTGGGGAATTATTGCAGAAAAAATCCCTCAAGCTTTCAGCCCACTCTGCTGCAATGGAAAAGAAACTCGATGAGTTGTATTAACCCACAGTAAGCAACAATCAAGTCCCACCGCATGAGGATGACTCCAGAACGAGGACAGAAAGGGGTGGGGTTCTCCCCTTTCCTTTTGGGTGAATTTTGAGTCTGTTCAGGGGCGGCCGTATCACTGCTTTCTGTCTTTAAACCTGAACCACAGGCAGTTGTCATCTAGGCATGTGTTAGGATGTGCCTCCTTATGCTTTGTCTGTAGTCTGTCACTTTCCATGCTCTCTGATGGTTTCTCAGTGGGCCTCCGATACTGGCCATGACACCAGAGAGCAGATTCATCACTGGGAAAATAGAAGACACTTATATTGCGAAGGTTGATTAATTTCTTCCTCCAGAGCCCTTGCAGCTGCTGCTGCTACTGCTGCTGCTGTTGCTGCTGCTGCTGCTGCTGCTGCTCCTCCTCCTCCTCCTCCTCCTCCTCTTCCTCCTCCTCCTCTTCCCCCTCTTCCTCCTCTTCCCCCTCTTCCTCCTCTTCCCCCTCCTCTTCCCCCTCCTCCTCCTCTTCCCCCTCCTCCTCCTCTTCCCCCTCCTCCTCCTCTTCCCCCTCCTCCTCCTCTTCCCCCTCCTCCTCCTCTTCCCCCTCCTCCTCCTCTTCCCCCTCCCCCCTCCTCCTCCTCCTCCTTCTCCTCCTCCTCTTCCTCCTCCTCCTCCTCTTCCTCCTCCTCCTTCTCCTCCTCCTCCTCCTCTTCCCCCTCCTCCTCCTCTTCCCCCTCCTCCTCCTCTTCCCCCTCCTCCTCCTCTTCCTCCTCCTCCTGCTGCTGCTGGTGGTCAAGAATCATAGTTTCAAAGATGGCAACATTTCTAACACATCCTTGAGTTCCAAGATTATAAGGAGAGTAGTGGACACTAACACCATGATCCATCTGAGCTCCTGAACTGGAAGTGGCAATATGTCATCCAAGCTTATCAGAGTCCACTGTAGAATCATCTAAGTCAAACAGACTCTGGTCAACATTGTAGGAGACAAATAGGTAGGACAGGAATAACTTTGGGCTTCACTGGCCCCAAACCGATCTCCATAATTCTGTTTTGATTTCATATTCGTTCGCATTTGTTCACACAACACAGACACAGTGTCCCTGCCCTCACTGCTTCCCCTCTCCCAGAGCTGAAGCTCCAGTGAGAAGAGAGGTAACAAGTGCAAACAGGTATGAGATGGTCATCTCATACAGCAGAAAGTGCTAGAAAGGCCATAAGTGAGGCTACAAAGAGAAAACAGAGAGGGGATATGCATTGGTTAAGAAAGAACACATTGAAGGGGCAGCGTCCCAGTACCTGTGTGGGTGAAGGATGATGGATGCAGAAGGAATTCCACACCAAAATATCACGGTAGTGCAGGTAATTTTTAATTACGATTTTCTAAGATCTCATTCTGAATCGATTTTGCAGAATTTTTAGCCAATCACCTGATAAGAACTGTGCAAATAAAAGTAGCTTACATTTCCTGTAGGGACAGATATGAAGCATTTGGAAGAGTAAAGAGTAACAGTATACCTCATTAAAAAAAAAAAAAAAAAAGGAATGGCGATATAGACTGAAAGGGATAAAATGTCTCCCTGGACTCAATACTCAATTGGACCTGATTTTCTCCAATGCTTTTACTTCAAAGATGGTATTTCTTCTGAACTAATGACTTCTAGAGATACCTTCTATTGACTAGTTGTTTGGTTTTCTCGGACAGTGGGAAAAGCCTAATATACTCCAGTGGTCAGGCTCTAGCTTGCCTGCCAAGGATCCACTTCTCCTGGAATCCCAAGCAACCCACCCTCCTAAGTGTGGCCTGGACCTGGAGACAGATTCCACCAATACAATGCAGAACGGGTAGAAGTCATTCCTGAGATTAAAGCGCGAAAAGAGGGCAGCTTCCACCTTACCCGCCCTCTCTTATTCACTTGCACGTTCACTCCAAGAGTTCAGATCTTACACTCTATGCCTTGTGGAGAAGCTGAGAAACTGAGGCAAGGCCTGGAGGTAGAACTAAACCTGTGTGCACATCAGTTTAGAGTGGGTCCTCCCTGGGCTGCTCTCAGAAAAGACCGCATCTCCAGCCAGCTCTTTGATTCCAGGTTCAGGAGAGAATGAATACAGGGCTGAGGCAGGTAAGTCATGTCTGGATTCCTTCCCCACAGACACTGAGCGGCAATGGAGTTTTGATTTTAAACGACTAGGAAATATTTCACTCGGCAGTGGATAACTCATCCATACACTAAGAAAACGTTTTCACATTGTGGTCCGGATCCCGTTGATACTTTATGTTTTTCCTAACTCTGCTTGTGGAGTGAAATACTGTCTCCCCATGCCTCCTTGAACATACGCTAAAGATTGAGGCCGAGGCAGGGGCCAAGTACAAAGGCAGCAAAGAAAAGAATATTAGCGGTTGGCCGTTAAATTCCATTACATTCCTAGTACAATCTCATAATATCACATGGGAAATTAACAACCCCAGGAAAGTGTCTGTTGCATATCATTTTAATTAATTCCTCAGCCAGTCACACCTTGATGGTTTTCTAATTTGGGGTACTGCCAAGCTCAAAATCCACCCTACCCTCTCCACATAGAGAAAAGAAACACACCCTCTACCTCACAAAGACCAGGACTATCGCAGCCACGACCTCTTCTGGTTGGTCCGAGGAGGATTCCAGTGACCTCGGTCATCACAGAGGCACATAAACTATAACAAACTCCCGACTACCTCCAGAAGAGATTAGTTAAACCCATTAATGCCATTAATACTTTCTAATTCAGATTGAATTACTTTTACATTAAACATCGTTTCTCTACTATAAACTCAAAGCTTGTCTAAGTGCGTGAAACGGGAGCTATTATTAAACTTCAAGCCTTGCTTATCTTTGAAAAGACTAAGAAATTTCCTCCAAAATCTGTACAAGGCTGCTCCTGTATGTTAATCAAAAGAGACAGTCCCCATATAGCACCTGCCACCGGCTATCAGCAATGAGGGCTACACAGCAGGTCTCCACCATAGCCACTGCAGTAAGATCGGGCTTTGCAACTGTAAGGAGGCAGCTCAGTTACAGAGAAACTCCAAGTGCAAAGACAGAAAACACACACACACACACACACACTTGTACTAAAAAGACCTTGAAAAGTATTCTTTCTTCATCCCCGTGGCCTTAAACTTGAAGAGCCAATCCAACAGCCAAACCAAAGGAGGGGAGCATACAAGAATTCCCCTGCTTCCATTTCTTTTCTTCCCTCAACACTGGCCTACATAAAAATCAATGCAGAAGCCAATCTCCCCTCAAGAGTTCTTTTTACTAGGTCTCCATTCCAGGAATAGCCATAGATTTAAGGCCAAACTCTCTGCTGGGACACACTGAAGGCCACGTAAGCATGCCTAAATTAGAAGCCGGCCCCAACAATCCACCATCGCCCTTGCCAGCATTTTCAATTTACCCCCACAAATGAGTTTTATCAGAAGCAATGAAATAGCATACTTTTCCTGTAAATCTCTCTTTCATGTGCCACATCCACAAATTGGGAAATCTAATTACAATTTAAAGTCTCCTTTGCCAGATTCAGAAGCCGCTCAAGATCTACTTTTTTAATCTATCTCTCACTGATAACTTCATTTTTACTGTCAAGAGAATCCTTCCAAGATGAACATTTTGTATCACCCATTCCTACCGAAAACCACAACATGTCTCCCGGGGAAATATTTAAATACAATATTTAATTTTATGTTAAGTATCCGTGCAACTACATAATATTTGCCTTGTCGATAAAAGATTCATGAGAAGCCTCAAGTCCTACTGGAAGATCCAACGACTAAACTCCTCCCCTTTCTAGAGTTCTGAGTCATTAGGAGCTTTGATAAGGTAGATACTTGTTTTGTTTTTAGCAACACACATAATTGTGTTGTGTTCCATTGAGCCTAGAGAACGCCATCTCTGGTTTCACAAGTACACAAAATACTGTAGGAGCAGAATAGCAATGGGGGACATGGCAGTGGTCTTTCATCTGTGTTCTCGTTGTTAGCTGTTGTCTAAAGTGAACACGAACAAGGACTCACTAAGTATCTTCTAATAAGACAACACAATTAAATGATCCTGTCATGACACGCCTGATTTTACCTTATTCGTCTCTCACCACAGGTATTTTCTACCATGTGAAAAATTTATGATGTTTCTCACTGGGGGAGAGCTTGGGAAAGCTGGGTTAAAGATTGCACAACCAAGGAGAAAAATCCCATAGATTTTCTCACTTCCGATTCCTTCTACAGAGGGGAAACTGAGTTTACTCTGAAGGAAGGACCCAGTCATCTGTATCCAATATACATGCTGGTCAGAGTTAGTCAAGATGAAAGTTTAACATATTGGGAAATCATTTCACTTTCTTCATCAACTTTCCATGAGAACCACCTAGACCGTCTGACTCCTTGGTTGTTTGGGGCTGTCTGTTTTTTGTAGTGTTTGCTCGTTGACTTGGGCTACACCACCATGGAGATTAAATGCAAGGCAATGTTCATGTAGGGAAGCAATCTATTACTAAGACATATCCAGGTCCCAGTACCTTACAGATAACATTTTACCGAGTTTCTCTTGTTAAAACTATCCTCCATAAATAAAAATTAATTTAAAACTCATCTTTCATGTCCAGTGGGGAAAGTGTCCTGACCCAAGAGGAACCTCAGAACCTAAATAAATAAAAGCAGAAAGAGGGAATCCACTCCACAGAGCCGTCCTCTGACCTCAACATGCCTGCTGTGACCCATGTAGGCCCCACAACACATCAGACACATTGCAACAACAATAAATAATTTCTAAACTGGCTCTCAAGTCTGGAGTATTGTATCCATGTCAACTGGTCTTAGATTGATAGATGTTCTATGATCTTGTAAAATATCACCCTTGGCTGAAGCTGATTGAAAGACACACAAAACCTCCCTGTGATGTCTTGTCACATCTTCCGTGAGCTTGAAATTATTTCAAACTAAAGGATTTTTAGAAACTGTCCTTTGAATTTCAATTTTAGATCAGCAAATTGGAGGAAAAAAAGCTTCCTAGCATTTTATTTAGAGTCCACTTGAAAACGCAGCTAACAGAGAACAGGTGTTCTCAATTGACTTCTGACATGAAGCCTGTGTTGTAGTTCTGAAGACCACACTGAGGCAAAAGGGTAAGGATTCCAGCTTGAGACCAACATATTTGTAGCCTCAATTAGAACACAGCTTTCAGTGTCTCTGTAAATCAACGTGTCTTTTCAGTCACAGGAAAGCAGGCTAAACAGTTATTTCTAGAACAAGTCTCCCCAGCTAGAAGAGAAGTTTTTAAAACAACATATTATGGAAGACCCACACTCAGGGAACAAAGAAGTCCATCTATCTTCCCTGTTTGTGCTCATTGTTTGCATGGAAATATTACATACAGCATCCAGGATATGTGTGCACACACATATGTGTGTGTGCATAGATGGGCCCATGAGAATGTTGAAGTCTCTGTGTTTGGCAAGGACGTTACATATTCTCTGAGTAAACTGAGAGATTCCATTATACCAAAGTGGCAGTGGTGTCTCCTTGTTTGTCCAATGAAGGACTCTGGTCAGCTCGAATCCAAAGAGGAAACTCCTCTCTTCTTTCCACAGAGCCTAAATGGTCCAGGACTTCCTCTGACTGTAAGCACAGAGGTAAATAAGAAAGTCAGATGGAAATTACAGTGGCCATCGCCTCGGTGTGGTCTCCAGAACTACAGCACAGGGCAAGTGCAGAAGAGGGAAGATCAATGGAAAGCCATAGTTAAATAGTAATGGGTACACATATCTTGCATGCTACAGATAAGCCAAAAGGGATTGATTTCTGGAGAGCAAGTGTGAACCTCCAATCACGGCTGACACAAGTGATAAGGGTCCCCAATTAACAAAAAGAGCTCTGAAGTCCTAGTAACAGAAAGGGCTGATTCCCATGCAAATGAATCGGAACAGTATAAAATAGCCCAGAGAGTTCAAATGCATGAAGAAACCTATTTACATGGCTACCAAACATGAACTACCAGAACCAGAGTACGACATAGACCAGTCTATGTTGTAAAGGAGGAGTTGTCCATCCCTAGTCAAGAAGGGACAGAAACTAATGGTGGGTGTTCTGACATAACATTGTTTATTAATATTTCACTTCAGCCAAAGTTATGACGAAGACCGTGCCACTCACATCCCATGGTATTGATGTAATAATTTTCAGCTAATACCTTTATTGGCTCCAAGTTGAGTTCACGTAAGCCTCTACTGTAACCCTCCTTGTGACTGCACAAGCCACACATCCTTAAGGAACCCCAAAGGGTTGTACACATGGCTGCTTCTTTTGGAGTAAGTGCAGCTTTGCTTAATAAAATCTTAGCCATGAGAAGTCATCATCTATGGCCACGTCTTTCATCGTGCAATAGTTGACTTCAGTCTCACGGTGCCCCGTCTCCTCTAAGGCTGAATGTCACCCCACCAGCCTTGTTAGTGATTGTTACACATCAAACATCACTCCTTCGAGCTGACATTTAAAATAGAGTTGTAAATTACTACAATCTCATTTCCCTTCTACGGTCCTTCAAAAAGAGAGCTACACATTGTATCAGCTTTAAAAATCCAAATACAAAAGTTATGAAGATTGTACCTAGTCTAGAAAAAAAAAAAAAAAACAAAATAAGGACTAAGTTTGGCGGTAATAGAAGTTACATGCGTTTTAAGATTGCCATATAAATTAAAGCATTTGTGTAAAACATTATTTTTTTAAAGCCATCAAATCAGATAGGTACCACAGTCTCTGACCACAATCCATTACACAGGTTCCCTGAAATTCTGAGCAGGCACTAAAATGAAATGAACACTTTGTCCATCTTCTGTCCACATTCCTGACTCGAGGTTAATTGTAACCTTCCAAGAACAAGCTAGATTTCACTTAACTGGCTTCAAATGGGAGTTCACAAGCAAACGCTTTTAGCTAGAGGTTTGCTGGATGCATATGAACCCCTTGAAGCAATTTTTTTTAATTAGTTTAGTCAAGAAATTTGACCTGCTTTCGAAAGAGAAGGGTAGGCACTAAGAAAATCAAATCATAAGCGAACTGGGATTTTTTTTTTTTAGTGGATCATAAACGCTTCAACTGTTCCTGACTAAAATGTGCGCTTGCCCAAATGTCAGCAATGGAGGAATGGTACACACGGTCAGAGGATGTGTGAACTTCAGGATCTCGCAACAGGACATATTGAGCGGTCAGTGTATTCCTGTTACCTGGCTACCTGCTGGGGGGCGGGGGAGGGTTAGGGGGGAGCTGTGTGAGACCACAAGACCCCTTCCTTTCTAGAGCCTCACACCTCATAAGGGACATTGACGACAACCCAAGTGCTTGATTGTAATTCCTCTGAGAGCTACTGACTGAAAGGAGGATTTGGGAGCGCAGAGCTAACCCACTCGGAGGTTGAAATGCATGGAGAAGAGGTTGGGGGTTTAGCTCAGTGGTAGAGCGCTTGCCTAGCAAGCGGAAGGCCTTCGGTTCGGTCCTCAGCTCCGGAAAAAGAAAAAAGAAAAAAGAAAAGAAAAAGAAATGCATGGAGAAGAGAACGGCAAGCAAGAAAGGGAAAGTTGTTTCCTGAATGCTCCCACAGTAAAGGCAGCAATGAGCGAGTACTTAACAAGGCTGCTCGGTCTGTAGCCATGTGCACCGCACCGCCTACTTCTCCCCGTAACACTTTCGGATACGCAGGAATGGGTTTTAATGCCATCAATTATTCACGTTAGAAAGCCGAAGCTCGGACAAGAAGGAGTCTCACAATCCCAAACCGTGAGCAATCTTCCTTCTTTAGATGGCCTCCTCCAGAGAGGTCCTACTCTAGCGCAGCTGCACTTTCCTCATGAGCGAGGGGAGGGGCACGTCTTTGGGCTGACCATACCCCCACTTTCGATAATGTGGGGACCCACCCTACAGTTCTAAAAGCCCCAGCACAATGGAAGGGTGTGTTACAAATGTACACTGTCAAAGAGCCCCGAAAAAAATTACTTCAAGATCTGATATTATTTCCGAGACAGAGAGAGAGAGAGAGAGAGAGAGAGAGAGAGAGAGAGAGAGAACCCAGCTTCATTTATTAAAAATTGTCTTCAAGAAAAACTAACCAAATTAACCAGGCCAAGCCCACTTCTGTCCATCATCATTGCTGAAATGAGATTTTTTTTTTCTTTTGTCCAGTCAGGTTTTCCAAAATGCAGTATGGAATGGAATTGGCGGGCAAGTGAAAAACCTTTGGGCTCTCCTTTTATCCTCTTAAAACTGTCACGACACACTCATCGCAGCAATGTGTCTGTGTTCTCTTTATCACGAGAGGCTCTGTGAAATAGAAACACAATGTAAAAGATGACCTGAAGCCAGACTCTGCTTTAGTTATAAAAGGTAGCCCACGGTGCATGCTGTTCCACCCAGCCTGTGCCGCTGCCTCTGGGAGCTGCCCAGATGCAATGCAGCTCGAAGCAGAATAGGGCAAAGGGGGAGGGGAGGAGGCGTGCACTGAGCCCGAGGGCTTTCTATTTGGACTGAATATGAAAAACCATTGCCTTGTTTTAAGGACTTAAGGAAAAGAAGACGGTTTGAAGCTGGCTGCCTGTTCTCTGTCATTGCTACTCTGCCGGCAGATTGGCATTCGTGAGGGGGTCTGTAATAAAAAAAAATAAATGCAGTTATTTCTGTATAATCCGAGAGCTGTTTATCAGCTATATAAAGCCTAAGGAGACAGGTGGCAACAGATCGTTCTGCTTGAAAAAGAAATGTTTCAACTTGTAAAAATAAAAATAATAGTGATCACAACATTTTTACATAAAGCCCCGGAGTACCTCACTTGGTTGTAGGTTGTGGTAAAGCAAGTGAAGAGGTGGAGGGAGGGAAGGGGTGGATCTCTGGTCAGGTTTCATGTCATGTCAGAGACCCAAATGTGCAGCTCTCAGGAAGAAACTGTTCCAAACTCATGGCCTGACAACCCTAGTCCACAGTTTGGAGGGCACATACACCACTCATGACAACACCGAGCCCTCTCCTTTGACAGGAAGGTTGTGGCACACAGAAGCCTCTTTACAATTTTTGAGTGAGTTGGAAGTCGGCAATCCGTGCTGGTATCGATTTAATGCATCTGTGTTTTTATCGGTTCTCTAATCATTTTGGCTTTCTGCAGGATTAGGTCGTCGGTAATGCGGCACCCTTCCATGAAGGTGTTAAACAAGCATCCCTAGTTCTGTGGTGGGAAATAACAAACACAAGAGCTGGAAAGCACGTGAGGCAAACTGAAAATGGCTTCTTTATTCACTGACACTCGTATTTATTCCTGAGTTCCCGCTTCCCAGTCTGTGTGTCTTATTCAGAGACGGAATCTCACTCTGTCTTTTTCATGTCCGTGTATCAGGCTCCGACTGAATCAATGATGAATATGGAGTTATTTAATAGTAAACAGAAAGCGCACGCACAGCCTACAAAAGCACCTGCGAATACATCGCGGAATACACCAGCATGAAATTTTCATCTCGGTGCGTCTTGAAACACTAAAGAGGCTGGAGACAGATGACATTTCAGACTGGGGTTTCCCTGCGTGGTTTCCGTGCAGATCAGCATCGGCGCGGTTTGAATGGGAAGAGGAAAACACATAAATCATAAGCTTCTTCTCCTGCTTAAACATCCTTCCCGGGATTTCGTTCTCTAACCCCGAGCGAGCTTCAGACAAGTGGAATTCCACTGCCAGCCTCCAGTCATGCAAACAGCAGACCATTGCAGCCTTTTACCTTGTTACTCTTTGGGGAAATACTTGCTCCGTGAAGTCCTATTGACCAATTTTATGAAGCTTTTCCAGGTACTGGATGGGGACAGGGTGGCTGGCTTCTTTTCAGGGTCCTTGTCTAGACTCTATAGAACATTTCCCATGAATGACGTCACGCGGCGCTGACCCACAGTGAGCACTCATTCTCACGCCCGTGAATGTTGACGGAACGCGAGCTGCTAGTGGGGAGACGGAGGCAGGAAGACGTAATCACACCTCACACTTCTAGAACATGCTAGCTCATTTCTCCCTTCTCTGCCTGTGGTTGCTCAAAGCGTCTTTTCTGCACCTAACTGCATGGTTAGGCTGGACGTGCGTTATGGCACGGAGTAGCCCGTGACTCAAGGAGCGTCAAAGACAGAGCACGGAAGTGGAAAGGCAGGAGTGGGGCTGGAGGCTGGAGGCTGGAGGCCCGGTTTCATATGGGTGTCCCAGACCTGCTTTCAGCCTCGCCAGAGCAGAAAGCAATTCTGACCATAAGGTCAAGGAATTCAGGATAGAAAACAAAGCCACAACTGAATCCCGTCACAGCTGCCTCCATGTTTGCCCCCCTAGTAAAGGAAGCCGGTCCCTGTGGGCGGAGCAGTCCGGTACATCTTGCTCACCAATCCTCTGAGACAGTACTCACCCACCCATCCGTCCATCCGTCCATCCATGCTGTCTGTTCTACTTTACACCCCAAATTGCAACATGGCACTCTTTGTAGCTTACTCAGTAAATCTAGCTCTAGGTCACAGAACATAGCAAAGGTCGGTGTCAGCCCTGCCATTGCCCGTGATACTCAATCCTGAGTCTTTTTACCCATTCTCCTGTCTGTTTTCCTTTAATCCGGTGGTGGTCATCAACAATTTTATAGGGACTTCGACAAACACACGTCCTCACTCAATGAGACTCCAGCATTTCTTTTTTTTGTTGTTGTTGTTGTTGTTCTTTTTTTTCGGAGCTGGGGACCGAACCCAGGGCCTTGCGCTTCCTAGGCAAGCGCTCTACCACTGAGCTAAATCCCCAGCCCCGACTCCAGCATTTCTTAAGTATGCATACAAGCCACACCCATGCCGGACACTGGGGACAGAAGACGGACCTGTGACCAGTGTCAGCACGGTAGAGACAGGTGTAACTTGGATTAAACACAACTTGATATGGAATTGCTGAAACGTAGACGCGAACATGGAAATACAGAGTTGGATATCATTAATTTCTGCCATTTTCTGTTCGAGGCGACACACAAAATCACAAGAGTTTATTGCAAAGCACAATAAGAAATTAGGTAGCCTTTTCATGGACTGTTTCTTTCTGGGGCTGCCTCTTTACCTTTCACCTCTCTGCAATTGACTTCCAGCTTTGATCTCTCTTATTATGGAAATGCTTCCCTTCATTATCCACAAATGTTGTCCTAGACATTTCTGCTCTAGGGAATGCTGGGGAAACCCTTTAGCAGATAAAATGATTAACCTTTCTACATTGAGGCCACCACTTATACTAGGCAGAAATCTCAGGAATTCTGACCACTTAGAAAAGATCGAGCCCCTTTCTGTTTTGTATGTCTCTGCAGTACATAAGACACAGCAAATTATTCTTCATGAGAGTCCAGCACAGCTAAGGGGTGAAAGACAATAATGTGCACAGTCATGCCTCCTAGATGTCAAATCAGAGTTTTTTGAGCTCTCAAAATAATAAAACAGTCACATAAAATTCTTGGGAGGGGAGGCCAACTCTACAGGAGCAAGAGTTGGCCATCTGAAAGGGTTGCTTACGAACACAGAAGACCCTATGAGCTGCTTGTTTTGTGGAGGGGGGGGACTATTTTCTTTGGTGACCAGGCAACTTGGTTTTAAGACAGGAGAGATGACCCCATTCTTACATGCCCCAACTGATAAAGGAACAAGACCACAAGACTGGGGAAACTGTGATTTGGGCAGGATAATTACTTGTGGTCTAGGTTTTTCAGAAAGATATCTTTCACATTTGTCACATACCAGGTTAGCTAAATAGCACATAATGGTAGGGCCAACTTTAAACCTTTGCTCTATCATAGTTGTAAAATATTATCCTGGCTGGTTTTGTGTGTCAGCTTGACACAAGCTGGAGTTATCACACAGAAAGGAGCCTCAGCTGAGGAAATGCCTCCATGAGATCCAGCTGTAAGGCATTTTCTCAATTAGTGATCAAGGTGGGAGGACCCAGCCCATTGTGGGTGGTGCCATCCCTGGGCTGGTGGTCTTGGGTTCTATAAGAGAGCAAGCTGAGCAAGCCAGGGGAAGCAAGCCAGTAAGTAACATCCCTCCATGGCCTCTGCATCAGCTCCTGCTTCCTGACCTGCTTGAGTTCTAGTCCTGGCTTCCTTTGGTGATGAACAGCAGTGCGGAAGTGTAAGCTGAATAAACCCTTTCCTCCCCAACTTGCTTCTTGGTCATGATGTTTGTGCAAGAATAGGAACCCTGACTGAGACAAATATATCCTATTGATAAGCTGCCATGGGCTGTTTAAGCTTGTCTAAAGCATCCTCTAGGAGTGTGCGGGGGGGCGGGGGGGCTTCATGTTGCTTTCCAGTGTCCTTCCAAGCTCCAAATTCAACCAAGCTCTGATCAAAGTATCTGAAGAAAACTACATCTACACTGAACATGTGGAGGCGTTCTTGTCATTATAATACAGTATAAAATCATTAACACAACGTTTACAATTGCATTATGCATTACTATAAGTAACCTGCACATAGCATGATCGTCTTATATGGAGGTCTTAAATACACTCAGATTTTGGTGTCCATAAAAGGTCCTAGAACCAAGCACCCACAGAAGCCACAGGATGACTGTAATTCACTTAATCCTCACAGAAGTCTTCTGACGTAGGGGATATTTATGTGCACGTTTCAGATGCGGTACTGGAGTCTGAATTTGAATAACTTGCTCAAGTCTGCATAATGCCTGAGTAGTTGGATCAGAAATCGGCCTTCTGCTGAATCTAGAACACATGCTCTAGACTCAGTAGACAAGTTAGGGGATGTCACACTATAAACAGGTTCTATAAACAGGAAGTGAACTTTAGTGCTTCAGGTCATCCGAGATAAAATGTTGACTGATTAAAAGTGAAGAAGCATGACTGGGGTGTAGCTCACCGGGAGCTTGCCTAAAAGTAAAAAAGATATATATATATATATATATATATATATATATATATATATATATATATATATATATATATATTTTCCAAAGTCACTGAATTATTTACTCCATCCAACTGCAAAAAGGAGAGGGGGCCTTCCTACCAAGCCTATTGTAAGAAAATGTCTTCTCCCAAATTACAGAAAAAATTTAAGGAATGGGATCACAATTTTCTCCGAAAGCCTGCATGGAAGGCTCAAAACTTGATCTAAGAAATTTGCTGTGAATTCAGCCCATACAGCAAATGGCTCACCCTGAAGCAAATTGCTTTCAGGTGAGATTTTTCACTCAAAGCTTTTCGTCCTACAGCCCCCTTCTATTTATTTTAATGATTCTAAACATGAAAGATAATTATTAAGTGACTTATTTCCTGAGCTGGTTTCTACATTACACGTGGCATAGCACAGAATGAGATGCAGTTTGAATGGGTTTGGGGGAATAAATATTCAGAGGAAAGAAGCTGGGAGAAAATGTTAGAAATTTTTTAATGAAACAATTGTCTTCGGGTGGTAGCCATAGTCCCCACCCCCCACCTCTCCTTGTGCTCCTACATATTCCTAATTTTCTAAAAAAATAAACCTTATTGTTGCAATAAAAATGTAATTCAAAAATTATATATGAACAAGAAAATCATTAGCAATACAGCTTTTGTTTCTACACAGCTCTTTGAAGAAACAACATATCATCCAGCTAAGGAAACGCTCTTTGAACCACATGGACGTTAAGTGTGCTTTTACGAGACCCTCCCGAGTGTTACAGCCAACCACTAATCCAGAACAATAAAGAAAAGCAGGCGTTCTTTCTTTAACAGAGGAAAACATTTTTTCCTTTAATTTAAAAGAAATAATAAAAACGGGCTTTAGACTACACTTGAATCCTAGCGCAAATACCTCAGCAAATTAGTTCATCTCTGTGAGCCCTGGTTTTCCCACACGTAAAAGCTGTTGCTAGAATTAAATTCGAAAGCATAAGTCAAGCGGCCAGCTGAGAAGATGGCAGCCCCCAGTCACAGGAGGACTACCGCAATGCCAGTTTCCTGTTCCTTTGTGCCTCTTAAGCATCTGACGCTGACAAGAAGCACAGGGACTGCATTATGGATGCACCAAAGAGCTAGGGACTCCAAACTGGGAGACACAGAGAAGTGTACAGCATTTTCCAATCAGCATATTTTAATCACTCTTGCCAATATAAATCGATCTGGTTCCTAAGGAACATTTGACTTTCTGAAAGGGAAAGAAAAAGAACATTACTGACTTTAAACATGTTCTTTTTTTTTTTTTTATGAAGTAATTCGTTGCATTCGCCCATCTTGCTCGTTTTCTCAGTTTCTCATTCTCCTTCCGTCTGATTTCCCTTTTTTCTATATTTCTGTCCTATAGTATTTTGGATATATGGAAAGGCAAGATAATTCAACAGACATCCAAGTTGCTAATCATTATTACACAGCTGGAAGACACAATGGACGTGATTTGATCCATGATATGTCAAAGTATGTTACTATGCCAAGAATCACACCAAAGAAAACTTGGCTCCACTAGGTTTAAAGATTGTGAGGAAGGTGGCAGGCCCACGTGTCTGTCAAAGCTATCCTTCTCCCTGCAAACACATATGTCTTTGCCTCCACCCCTAACCTTAGCAGTTTCATTAACAACCCTGCAATTCTTCACAAATCAGATATATCCGTGATGTTTTTACAAATCTCACAGTTCTTACCCATTATCCGTGACAATGCACTGTGAAGCAGGGTTAGACAAAAGAAACTGAGACCGTATGAGACATTGTTTCAAAATCTTTCCTTATCGTTTTACTAGTGGAGGTGGTAACTTTTTTCTCCGGGTCTTGCCTTTCAAACCCTAGAGTGAGCAGCAGTCCTTCGGAAGGGCTTTCAGAACACTTCCCACCCTGCCGCTCTGTACCACAAAGCATCCGAGACTGGAGCCCCTTACACGTTCTCCCTGTGGGTGAGGTTTTCGTTTTATACACTGTCACAGTGGTGACTGACATTGCCCCAGCTGTCCATCTGGAGAAGCCCCTTATAAGAAAGCTGTATTTGTCTTTTCGTCTTTTCTGTCTTTATACAGCAGAACCTCTCCTGGTTCCTGAGCATGGGGTGACGTTTAATACTTATTACCGTGTGTATTTATAAATGTAGCCTTTGGTTGCTGCCAGACAGACTCTTAGGATCTACACCTTGAGCTCTGGAAAAAAAGAGATTAAATCTCCAGGGGTCCACGTAGAATCGGAGTGTACACTTCATGTGGTCTAACGTACATATGCACGTCCAGCTCGTAGATATCTATTCCAGAGAAGCAACATGTAGGTGCCCTTGACACAGCGTGTGTCCTACTAAAGGACACTCGGGAGGATCGGTTGGCAGTAGAAAGATGCTTGCTAGATACAAATGTATGACAGTTATTGTTTTCCTGGTATTTCCTTTTGAGGCAGTTTCATGCATTAGTTGATGAAATCAAGCACAATCAGGTTATCTCTAATACTTATCGCAAAATCATATCGAATGAATACACAGTCCGTTATAAGTCATCAACAGTGCGCTTGAAAAAATATAAAACAGATCTCTCTCTCTCTCTCTCTCTCCCTCTCTCTCTCTCTCTCTCTCCTGTCTTTCTCATAGTGATATTAGAGATGAAACTTGGAGCTTCATGCTTAAGGTGCAAACATTGCTTTTTCTGTCCACTTAGTATTTTATTGATTCTTTTGGAATTTCACATCATGCACCCCTATCACACTCATTTCCAAGTCTTTCGTTCTATGATCCCCAAAAATTTAAAAATTAAATAATAATGATAACAATAACAATAATAAATTTTGAAACAAGTCCAATTTGTGTTCCCTATATACTCACCAGAGCATAATCAAACTCTCATTAGATAGAACTGAGACCTCCCCTTCTGTACGCCCACCAGAAGCTACCAATTGAAGAAACTACAATTCAGCATCCCTCTTCACACTCTTTAAGAGTTCTCTTCAATGGCTTCCTTTTCCGGCTGCTACTTACTGGAGAGGTGTGGGGTTGGAGTGTAGGTCGGGGTTGTCATAGAGGCCTCCTGTGTCCCTCTTTCTCAACTGTGCATCTGCGGTCATCAACACCATTGCAATAGTAGCTTCTTTACCCTTTACTGTCAAGGGAAGCACAGATTCCGGGCTTCCACATGGTTTCTGGCGACAGCACAGATCATAAACACCGCCTCCCGCCCCCATGCAGTCAACCCTGGACCTAGACAAAGCTCTCGGAGGCAGCCCAGACCATGCACATCAGCGTGGCCTCAGGTGGCAGCATAGGCCACGGATGTCTGCATGACCTTCCTGTGTTACCACCGGCATCAACACAGACCCCAGCTACAGTAGGACCTCAGACTAGACATGGCCCTAGTGGTGGCACAGATCGTAATATCATCATGGTCTCAGCTGGTAGTACAGGCCCCTCATATTATCCTGGTCCCCACTATTGTTGTGCCTTCAGGTTTATCTTTCTCTATAGCACATATACCGCCCCATTTTTCTCTTTCCTATTGCTCTGTAAAGAATTTGTTCACTGTAGTGGTGCACGCCACACAGGCCGTGAGACAGAACAGCCTGGCTCAAAATGTAAACATACTACATAAACCGAGTTACGTTCTCAGCCTGCACACGACACGTGTGCATGCGGATGGCATAGGGCGGACAGTCTGTGGTAACTGGGTCCCTCCTTCCACCACAAGTCCAAGGGATCAAATTTAAGTTGTCCAGCTTGACGCAAAGGCCTCTACCCTCTGAGCACTCCGACTGGATCCCAAAATTTCTCTAGTAAATCAGGATCAGATCTTCAAAGTAGCCCTCGATCTCTTCAGAGTAAACAAGCACAGACAGCCAATAGCAACGGGTTCCAGGGGTTGGCGGGATGCTCACCATGCAGTAGCCTGTACCTTTGCAAATTACTCTACGAACAGAGAGATTTGGGTCACTCTGTCTACAGTCGCAAGTCACAATAAACAGCTTCATTCTGAGATGAACCCACGAGAGGCATCAAAGGGCAGGTTCCGCCACACTGAGCAATAAACAGGAAATGGCAAGAACGTAAGCAAGGCTCAGAAAGCTTCTGTATCTCTCACCACTGCAGGTGCTGAGCAATCAGCGCGCAGCAGCCAAAGGGTTTGTTTTCTTGAGTAATCTGAGCTCACAAGTGATGTTGGCCTACGTGAGACCTAAGCTCCAACCTAGAAAAGGAGACCGGGGCGATTCAGGGATATGCTGAACTTCCCAGCCTCTTCTGAAAGACAATGCAGCAGCACGGTCCCCGGGGAGTAATGCTAGACGTTTTAATGTACTGACTGGCAGTAAAATGTTATAAATTGAAATCACTTGAAAGGCGTCCCAAGAGTTGAAGCAGACCTATTGGACACAAGTAACTACAATACAGATTACAATTTGATGATACAAACGGTAAAGACTGGAGGGGTCAGAAAGAGTGGAGTGGACCAAGGATCTGATGCACAGATTAGATTTAAATAGATCTTAAAAGAACACAGACCTGGAAGAGAAGAGAGAGGACCCTGTGGAAGAAAGAAGACAAAGAAGACAAAATACACAGGAATACACAATTGAGGACAGGTCGCCAATGGGTTTGGGTGAGGATATCAGGAGTAGGACAATGATGTTGGAGCTGACAAGGAAGCCGGACTCTTCAAATGCCATCCATGTGCCTAGTTGGGCAACATTTTAAGCATGTGAAGAGAAGACCAAAAAAATGTACATTGAAGAGAGTAAGCTGGTAGCGAATGTCTTCTACCTGGCTTGAAAAAGGAGGCCACGTGGCTTAATCAGAATCACATGTAGCACCGTGAACAGCCCATGTCCCAGGTCCTTCGTCACCAGAGGTTTCAATTCAGTGTGTTTCAGAAAACAGGTACACATATATCTTATATGCTTATATGTATAACTCATACATACAGTTCCCAGATGACTGCACACCATGACTATGTCGGGGTGAACTGATACAGAAGGTGAAATGGGGTCTCTAACGGTACTGACTTGCAGAAAGTGGGGAAGGCCACACCAGCCTGACTCAGTCTAACCTGAAAGGCAAGCTGCAAAATTGTAAGCCCTAGCTGACATCTGGAAACATTTGCAGGAACTTTTGACCTCGGAAAATGTACTGCTCTTGTGCTGCCTGAACCCGCTGACCTCCAGAAGTGCATTACTCTCATGCTGCTTGCGTTTAATGTTTAAAATAAAAAGGGCATTATGTCCGGATTCTAAACGAATCTCCAGACTGCATCTACACATCTTGCCTCTGTCTGTTTTCTGCCATCGCCGTCCCACAAAAGAGAAGCAGGTCCCTCGGAGGTATAAAACTGTTTCATGCCTCATCGCAACCCCTGCAGAGATGTTAGCCAACTAAACTATTGATACATTTTTAATAAAGAAAGAAAAAGTGTCGATTAAAGTCTTTTTGGTTGGTGGAAAAAAAAAAAAACCTGACATTTACACATCGTTTAGAACCATGTCTCTACTGCCCATAGCGCAGGTGAGAACATGTGTGATTGACTTGCATGCACCAAAATTCTGAAGGCTTTAAAGTTCCAGGATAAGTGGAAAAGCAAAAAATAAAATAAAATAAAACAGGGCAAGGCCCAGAGACACTAAGGGTGGAAAGAAAACCCTTATGGTAGCCATGTGTCAACATGGTGACTTTCTTTGTGTTTTGCCTACTAATGTCTACAAGAGCGTATCTGGCCCATAAAGATATTTCTCTTTCATTTTAGAGTTCTAGGCATCTGAGAGAGCACCATTAAGTGCTTAGAGTTTAGCCTCTGAGAGTTTTGTAGGCCTTACCTCTTTATGTCTCTAAAATATACGTAGCTATGAAGGCTATAAAAATCTATTCTTATTTCTTCAAGTGAGATTTCAAAGATTGGTGCTGGGGGGATGGGTCAGCCAATAAAGTGTGTTTACCACACAAGCATGAGGGCCCGACTGACCCTGATCCCCAGAACACATGTTTAATAAAATAACAACAACAACAACCAGTACAGTGGTACACACTTGTAATCCTCATGTAGGGAAGGACTTCTAGAGTTGACTGACTACCCAGGGACCAATGCTAGACCCTGTCCTCAAAAGTAAGATAGAGAGTTAGTTGATAAATACACCTGATATCAGCCTTTGGCCTCTACACACCTCCTTCCCTATCTCTCACAGAAAAATAAAAGATTTTTAAGCATCTTACCTGGACCTAATTGACCACACTAACTTGGTTTTGACGACTCTGGCCAATTCCTTCCTTCCCATCGTTTAAGGATCTCAGCCCAGCTGAAAGCAGGAAAACCGAGGCCCAGAGATCTACAGTCCTACTTGAGCCAAAAAGCTTCAGGTGCCGCTCAAGGATATATCCTTCTCTATGGTGATTTCATGGTCGACAGGGTCGAATGGATCTATTTTACAGCTGTTAGTGCATCATTGGTCTTCCTTCAGCAAAGGAATCGGGACAAAGGAGCGTTGTGAAATGGAGGTCATGACTTTTGTGGATCTGAGTACTAATTTTGAATGATCCCTTTTACTAAAATGAGAGAAAAAAGGAGTCGACAGACTAGAAGAAAGAAGCAGAAACCACAAAAAATAAAGTATTTTTTCCCTTGCTTAAGTTTCTCCTAGAGAGCCATTTGTGAGAAGGCAACCGCTGTCTGAAAATAGAAGCTTTTTCATTACTGTCATTTTACGTCACTATTGTATGACAATGACTTTAAAAAAAAAATAAAGTAAACGACAGACCAAGTTGCTTTTATTATCCAATCGGTTTCAAGTACTCTACAGGCAATGAACTATCTCCCTGACTCACCACACCTGAGGCCGACAACTACCACAGCAAACATCCTTGATGGTCACTTTGGAAGGCTGAATATTTAAAAATTCCACCACTGGTGTACGTACGTCATTGCTAAAAATATCGTTACTGTGGGTGAAATTGTGACCAAGGAAGGACAAGGTCGGAAATCTTAGGAACGGTTATAAAATAGTTAAATAGTTTTTAAACAATCCAAAGCACATCCGGATGCTATGCTGGGAGGAGCGCCCAGATTACCATACAAGGACCCCACAGACCACTCGGATGCAGTTCTCAACTTTCTTAGACCAAAGAACCTGTGCTTCATCTCCCATGAGGGTCAGATCCTGGCTTGGCCTTCACCTCTTATCAACTGAAAGATGTAAATGGTAAAATTAAAATAAATACTACAGGGTAATTTTTGAAGCTGAAATGATGTGATATGGGGGGTTCCAAAATGCAAAATGGAGGGGGCATCTCCCAACACTTAGTTTCTTCCACTCCCAGTCTGCTACTTAGATTTCTACTCTGTGCTGTCTTCTGTGTCCAGAGCCCACCTCATGCACACAGAAAACATTTTGGACCTAGAGTCGAGTATTACCCTGACCTGGGTTAGAAACCTGGAGTTCTTTTCCTCACTCCTAGTTCAGGTTCTGACCCTCATCTTAGAGGAACGGTGATTTGAACAAGGAAAAGTAGTTTAAGGCATTGCCTTCCTTCACCTGTGGTCAAAGATTCCTTGGGGCAGCTGCCATGCATGTACCTCTCCCTCTCAGAGAGGAACAGCACAGCACAGACTCTAAGACACAACAAGACAAGGAAGTGTCTTAACTTTGCCTTGCCAGGCATTGTTTTGAAACTCAGTGAACAGAAACTCAGTGACCCCCTCTCCCTGTCACGTCAGGACAGGAGAAACCAGCATAAGACATTCAGAATCATGAGGAATTGTACAACTTATACCTCCTTCGTAAGCATATATCTGATCAACTCAGAGCAATAGCAAGCACTCAGGATGACCTGAACTGCAGAAATCTGAGATGTCAGGCCACGCTAAACTCTGAGGGTTATGTAAGTAGAGGGCCTATGCTGCTTTATTTGTGCCCATGTAAATGAGAAATGTAGGAACAGAATGGTATTGTGATATTTGCTTGATCGTGTGTACTCCACATGCACCTGAATCCAAGAAGGCTTTGAGCACTCGGTTTTTGCCTCAACTTTTTCCCGTCTAGAATTCTTCTCTGTGTGGTTACACAATAATTATAAGGGCAATCTCGTGAGAGTTACACAATATTATGAGGGCAAAGGTGAGTTTTACTTAACTCGCAATTTAAATAAGTCAACAAGAGTTTTTAATTATATCTGATTTTGAGATGTCTCCCTTTTGCAAATAAAGTCACATTTCTTCAAAAAAAAAGTAATCGTTTAATAAGTTTTAAATATCTGAAAAATGCCTGGACATCAATCTAATTAGTATGCTGTTTAACACATTTCTAACCACCCGCTATTCTGACACTACATTGAGTAGTTACTCTCTCCAAGGCCAATTAGGTTCTTCATCTGTGAAGGGTGTAGGAGGTGATAGATTACCGTTGCTATGTAAAAGAAAAACATCATATTCATTATTATCACTTTACCGCCTGTTTTTTCTGGGATGCCTTAATTTTTTTGTCACATTCATTCCTTTGCCTCACTTAGTGGACCTTCTCTCCTTGACGGCTGTTAGTCATAAGATGCTCTGAGTCAGAAGTCATTAGCTAAGATGACATTCATCTTCTTTCAAGACTTAATTGAATAACCAAGAATGAGTAAAGACAAAGTTTTTAAATATCCTAACCACATATCAAAATTCAAAGTTTCTATCAACCATTAATTTTTCTTTTTAAAGAATTTTTAAGTTATGTGTATGTGTGTCCATAGGTTGCACGCTTCGTCTGTGTGCAGATGTCAGAAGAGGACCCCAGGAGCTGGAGTCAGATCCCCAGGAGCTGGAGTCTCAGATAGCTATGATCATCCTGACATGGGTGCTAAAACATGAACTTGGGACCTCTGGAAGAGTAGCAAGTGCTCTTAACCATTGAGCCATCAACCCATGTCACCACATCCTAACCAATCAAATACAGACTGCCTTTATCATCGTTTAGTGTGTTATCATACACACAATAGACTGTAGGGGGTTTTTCTGATGCTGCTTGTATCCTAATGCTAAATACTGGCTTCTCAAGATGTGGTTGTCCTTGATAAGCAGATCTTCATATATACCAAGTGATGCTGTGTAACCTTGCTCCTTAATTTAAAAAAAAAACTATTGGTTGAATAAAGAAGCCCAAGGCCTATCACTGGGCAAAAGAGAGGTAGGTAGAGCTTCTCCTTCCAGGCTGGGGGTCTGAGGCAGAGACCATGAGGAGAGGAGGAGAGACAAGAAGGGAGAAGAGGACATCAGGGAGGTGGATTGTGATAGCATGACCAGGAGGGTTGACCAGTTGGAGCTAGAGAGACCCAAGCAGAACATAGCAAGAGATATCTCAGATTTGTGTGGTAATGAAGTAGACAACATACTATGGAAAGTTGATATCTGCCTGGCAACACTGCTTTAAGATTAATTATAAATATGAAGGGTTATGTCATTTATTTGGGAACAATATGATCAAGGATGAGGTAGAAACCGCCAAGTAATTTTTACTACAACAGTGGACAATGAACATTTTATTATTAATATATTATTATTAACATTTTATTATATGTGGCCCAAAACACATATTTAGAATGAGACGTATGGGAGCAGACACATGACTATTCCTTTTTATTCTGGTAATCTTGATTACGAACTCTAGCTTGGCTTATACCGAAGGGTGTTTTTTTTAGCTCTATAAAATAGTGGGAACTGATTTTGAATAAGCATGTAACGATTCTGTTCTTTAATTTCAGGTCAAACTGAATAACTAGGAGTTTGAGTGGTAACAGTATTTGGAATACGGCTATGCACGATGGTCTACACAGGCTTCAATTCCACAGGGAGCAACCAAGTTTCAAAACCTGAACCTAAGTGGAAAGAGAGAGACTTGAGATTTTGCTATCCTGAACAGAGACAGCGAAGTAAGAAGGTTTCATTGTACAGGTCTGAATTATTTCTCTCTTTTGTGCTTTTGCTCTTTGGTCTAACTCGCAAACATTCGTCCCATTATCTTGTGGATAATTCATTGAGTTGGGTGGTTAATTTTCATGCCACTTTGGATGTTGCCTTTCGTCCACCTCAGCCCCACTTTCACTTTTCCTGTTGGGACTGGGGAATTACATTCCATTCCGGTAGAGCTTCCTCGGGCTTCCTCCTCTCTGCAACACGATTAAATTGCCTGCATTGTTCCAGTGGCTGCTTCTCCCCTGGAGCCAAGTTGGCAAGGCTGTGTTTTGAGCAGTGCTTTAATCCGAGTGAGTGCCGAAATAGAGCTTTTAACGCAGTGCTGGGTACAGGATCTTGAAGTAAGTTCAAGGTCGAATTGTTTGTTGTCATTTTCCCTCGGTCCCAGACAGCACTGAAAAAAGAAAAAAATTATAAGAGAACGTTTTAAGGCAAAGCAGATAAATAGCCCAATTCCATATTCCTGACACTGGTAGCCCTTGGATTCCACTCTGCCAGAACTGATCTGCCCGGTGGCAAGGTGGAACCATCTCCTCTGTGTCCACAGACAGCACTTGACCTTACCTAGAATCCAAAGACACACCCAGGCAGTATGCTTCCTTCTAGGACACAGACTCTCAGAAACTGGTCCGAATTAGAAATATTACTTGGCTGAGTTCCGCACCTAATTGGTTTCTTTCACAGTTTTAACCAAAAGATGCCTCATTTTACTCAGGAGACAGCATGATCTTGAGAAAACAGAATCTGATGATAGTCTAAATGGGGATTTCCTTTATAAAAGCCTTCTGTTGGGCGTGGAACTAATGTTACATAAGGCATTTTGAAGACATCATTTTCTGACAGCAACTTTCATTTCTTTATTCAACGGGCCTCATCTAGGACCTGTTATATAACAAGATTTGGTTTCCATGGAGCGGTAAGGTTGGTCAGGACAGCTCTCTTCTCAAGTGTCTAGAGTCTAGTGGGCAAATTAGATGCACCAGAGTAGGAGCAGAAACCACTGAGCCAAAAATCAAATGAGCTGTAAATGGTTAACAGCCAAATAATTATGCTATCTGACGTGGTTTGATTATGCTTGACCCAGAGAGTGGCACTATTAGGAGGTACGGCCTTGTCGGATTAAGTGTGCCCTTGTTGGAGGAAGTGCGTCACTATAGGGGTGGGCTTTGAGACCCTCTTCCTAGCTGCCTGGAAGACAGTCTTCTCCTGACTGCCTTTGGATCAAGATATAGAACTCTCAGCCCTTACTGCCATGTCTCCCGCCTTGATCCTCTGACCCTGTAAGCCAGCCCCAACTAAATGCTGTCCTTTATAAGAGTTGCATTATCTAGGAAGTCGCTGGACATCATCTACTTCCCACATGGACATGCACACATGTAAACCCAAGCATACATGAACACACACCCATGCACATCCATACGCACACATGCAAACCATATACCTACAATGCAAAATATTTCTATCTAAACACTCGTTCGATTACACTGTATCTGCACTGTACTGGGATGAACTCAATCTCCCCACTTTCAAGATTAGTGTTGGACCACTGACCTACACACACACACACACACACACACACACACACACACACACACACAAAGAGTTGCATTGGTCATGGTGTCTCTTCACAACAATACAACCCTAACTAAGACACTGTCTGAAGAAGTGAATTTGTACTGCATGTTGATGAATTAGAAGTTTCCCAAAGAGGAAACGTACTTCAAGGCAGAGGAAAAGAGGTCTGTGGTCCTGAAAAAGCCAGGATGTCTAAGCAAGAGGTTGTATGTTGGAGATGGGAGGGGGGAGGGGGTGGGGGGAGGGGGGTGGGGGGGGGTCCTGAAATTTTGTGGAGTTTTAAGAGATTTAAAAACTAGCCGGAAATAAATAAGTCAGGGTAAGGTTCTTTACCTTAAGTGTACTATGCTTGCCTGTTGCTAGTTCATTTGAGGAACACTCCTCCCAGCTAGCCCAAACTCAGCAGTGAGCATAGAACCCAGGCCTGTCCTATTAGAATGTTCCATACAGCTAAGTCATGTACTAAGATCAAGAATCAATGGACGGTCGGCTATGGGACCGTCTCCATAAAAGAATCACTGAGAGAGCACCATGTGTATAACCACTGGTTACACCATCCCTGTATTTACAGGGTACAGTACAGGAATACAGTAGAGTTCATGGAGCACAGCACAGCAGAGTTGAGAGGGAGAGTGGTGCAGCACAGAGAAGGAGAAAGAGGCAGTGTTACCAGCAGAGCTTTTCAGAGAAGACAGAAAGAGCTAGGCAAAGGTGAAGACAGAATGAGTCAGAGAATGAGAAGGAGCCAGAAGATTAGAAAAGACGGCAAGAGTTAGTTTGAGGCCAAGCAGAGCAATTGAGAGACCCAGAGAAAAGCTATATTGAATATGTCATCTGGGAGAGGACTTTGAGCCAGAGCAGCTGAGATGAGCAAGCCAGTCAGAGTTCAGAGAGAACTAGAAAGGGTGAGCTTATTCATCAGCAAGCCTTGCAGGCTGGAAGCATTCTGGGCCTAGATTAGAGTGTGTGGAGGCTAGAAGCTTCCAGGACTAGGCCTAGGTTAGCGGACTGAAGTAGTAAACCTCCAGACAACAACCACCGCAGGAGAGTAAGGTACTCATACATGTGCTAGCCGTGTTCTGGAATGACTTGACTCCACCCACTCAGAATGAGAGGCCACTCAAGCAACGGCAACACCTGTTGCTCCCCCCTCTCCCCAGGAAGCTTGCATAGCACCTCAGTACTGTGAAAGCTGGTCTTCGGAGAGGAGGCCTTCAGGTCAGAGCCAGCTCTGACCTAAGTGTACGGTGTCTTCAGAAATAGGGCTTATTTTTAACCTCTGTGAGGCAGTCAAAGGCAATATCAACGACCTACATGGTTGGGAGATTTTGGACTCCCATTGCCAACAACGTGAACAGGAAGGTATTTCTGGTGCCTGTTTTGGATTTTGTTAGTCTATGCTCTTTGGATGAGTATTGTCAGTTCAAGTGGGATAACGCCATTTGAACTATATATGCACCAATTCATACATATAATTTTATGTATTGGATGTCATTCAGGTAACTAATATTAATGTGTATGTGATTTAGGTAGATAAATAATATGAATGCTTATGGACTCTTCAGACATCCTTAGTGAATTTTACCCTTTCTCTTCTTCTTCTGTATCGACCTCCTTTCTTGTTAAATTACTCTACCCACCTCATTTTACTCAGGTTCCTCTTCAAATCACTTGTTTTCCACTCTCTAGTGGTCCTTCCTCCCCCATGGTTCCTTTTTTATTTTCCTGGTTTCTGAAGTCACTCCATGTTATGTACTCAACTTTGAAGATCTGAATCTAGGATCCACAGACAGAACAGAAAATGATGTCCAGGAACAGCACCTAACAAGTGCTCCTGGTAGGCTGTCTGCCACTTCAGTTTCCCTGGTTTCCTCTTCTGCCCTGTGGCAAACTGCTTGCCTCAGCTTCTCTTCAATTTCTCTCACCCTGCCTTCCTTCTTTCTTCCTCTCTTTCTCCATTCCTCCATCCTTCCCTCCTCCCATTTCCTGGGAACTCTGTTAAACACCTATCCTCTTTTGTCAACTATCTATACTAGAAACATTTTCTATCCGAGACCCCCAGGGCCATACCTTGTAGGGATTCAGATGGCTGAATCACACTATCCTTTCTGTCTGTCTTTATGATCTCTCTATTCTCACCCACAGGCTAATAGTAACCTCCTTAGAGGTGCCCCCTTTCCATCTCAACTCCATTCACTAGAAACTCCAACTCTTGGTATAGACCAAAAGTCTTTCTCACCCTTTCACTCCTGTCTCTTCAGACAGTTCTTTGCCTTACTAAACCTACTTTCAGGATCTCCTATTCTCACCACAGCTCAATTTCCTGGGCACCCCATTTCTAGATGTGAACAGGATCCCTTTTGATCTTCTCTGAAGCCCATATCAGTCTTTGCTCCTAGACCATCTTGATTCCCCCCTGCCACTTACCAACCTGTAGAACTCTCTGCTACCCACAGCCAGAACACTTTCCTAAAACCCGGAGAGGATGACAGAAAACAAAGAATGGAACTCCCGCTCAACCAAGACAAGACCAAACATCACCACCTAAAATCATCTCAACTCTAGATGCTGAAACACCAGCACAATCAAAACACAGTAGACAATAACCAGATCAGTGTGTCTACACCAGAACCAAGTAACCCTACTACAGTGCACCCTAAGAATTACAATATAGCCGAAGCACAAAACAAGACGTCAAAAACAGCAATTATGAATATGTTCAAGGACCTTAAAGAAGTCTGTGAAAATGAAAATAAACAGTGGAGTTATAAAAACAGCCCAGGACGTGAAAGTAAAAATAGAATCATTAAAGAAAAAAGAAAACCAAAATGACATAAGACTGGAAATGAAAAATCTAGGAAGTCTGACAAAAACTTCAGAGGTAAGCCTCTCCAACAGAGTAGAAGACATGGAAGAAAGAGCCTTGGGTTTTGAAAAACAAGGCAGAAGAAATGGATACCTTGCACAAAGAAAAATGTTAAATCTAAAAAATAAAATAAAATCAAAACCAAAACATCCATGAAATCTGGGACACCGTGAAAAGAACAAATCTACAAATAATAGGAATAGAGGAAGGAGAAGAATCTAGATACAGGAAATATTTTTAACAAAATCATAGAAGAAAATTTCCTTAACCTAAAGAAGGAGGTGCCTATCAAAGATCAAGTGCATGAAGCATGAAGAACACCAGCAGAATGGACCGTGGGACAGATTCCCCATGACCTATTATACTCAACACACTAAATGGGTAGAACAAAGAAAACAATGTTGCAATCTGCAAGGTAAGTAACTTAATACTAAGTAACTTAATAAAAGCAGGGCTTTTAGAATTACACCCAACTTCTCTAATTACAATGGAGACTCTAAAACCAGAAGGGCCTGGGATAGATGTTCTATAAACTCTGAGAGATCACAGGTACCAGCCTAGACTATTATAACGAGCAAAACTGCCCATCTCAATAGACACAGAAAAATATTCCACAATAAAACCAAATTTAAGTGTTCATCTACCAATTCGGCTCTACAGAGGCATTAGTAGGAAAACTCTAATCTGGAGAGATTCACCGCATCCAGAAAAACACAAAGAAAAAAAAATAATCTCAGATCAGAAAAATCAAAAGAGAGGGTAAAAATTCACACCCTAGCAATGAAATTTTTGGAATCAACAAGTAGTGCTAATTATGACTCTCAATAGTAATGGTTTCACTCTCCCATAAAAATACACAGATTGATAATGGATTGGATTAAAAAACAAGATGCATCTTCCATCTGTATCCTGGAGACATATTTTTCCCCATCTTTATTAACTTGAATATTTCTTATATACATTTCGAGTGTTATTCCCTTTCCCTGTTTCCAGGCCAACATCCCCCTAACCCCTCCCCCCTCCCCTTCCTTATGGGTGCTCCCCTCCCCACCCTCCCCCCATTGCCGCCCTCCCCCCACCAGTCTAGTTCACTGGGGGTTCAGTCTTAGCAGGACCCAGGGTTTCCCCTTCCACTGGTGCTCTTACTAGGATATTCATTGCTACCTATGAGGTCAGAGTCCAGGGTCAGTCCATGTATAGTCTTTAGGTAGTGGCTTAGTCCCTGGAAGCTCTGGTTGCTTGGCATTGTTGTACATATGGGGTCTCGAGCCCCTTCAAGCTCTTCCAGTCCTTTCTCTGATTCCTTCAACGGGGGACCTATTCTCAGTTCAGTGGTTTGCTGTATTCTGGCTGTGTCTCTCAGGAGAGATCGACATCCAGTTCCTGTTGGCTTGCACTTCTTTGCTTCATCCATCTTATCTAGTTGGGTGGCTGTATATGTATGGGCCACATGTGGGGCAGGCTCTGAATGGGTGTTCCTTCTGTGTCTGTTCTAAACTTTACCTCCCTATTCCCTCCCAAGGATATTCATGTTCCCCTTTTAAAGAAGGAGTGAAACATTCGAATTTTGGTCATCCTTCTTAGGTTTCATGTCTGGAGACATATCAGCAATGATAGACATCATTTTAGGGTGAAAAGAAAGAAGGAGACATTCCAAGCAAATGGGTCAAAGAACAAGCAAATGCAGCCATTTTACTATCTGAGGAAACAGACTTCAAATTCTAACTTATCAGAATAGATAGGGGAAAAAAACCTACATGCTCATAAAAATAATCTGCCAAATGGATATCACAATTCTAAAAGTTATGCGCCAAACATAAAGATACCCAAATTCATGAAAGAGACACTACTTTAGCTAAAATCATATATTGACCCTCGGCCAGTGATAGTAGCTTTAAGGCCCCACTCTCGCCAATAGACAGATCATCCAGACAGAAACTAAACAAAACAATGCAGGACTTAAATAACATCATAAATCTAATGGACCCAGCAAATATTTACAGAATATTTTAAACGAATAAAAAAAAGTTTACTGTCTTCTCAGAAGCTCATAGACTTTCCTCCAAAATTGATCGCAGACACAAAGAAGTCTCAGTAATATGGAAAATTGAAATAGCACCATGCATCTTATCTGACCACCATGGATTGAATCTGGTAAAAAAAATCTGGGTATAAAAAGATAAAGAAAAGGTTTCAAACTGATGGAAACTGAACAGCTCTCTGAATGAAAAAATGAGCCAATTTAGAAATTAAGAAAGAGATTAAAAACTCTTTGGAATTGAGTGAAAGTGAAACTGCAGATACCCAAGCCCATGGGACACAGTGAAGGAGGTTCTAAAGAGTCTACTCCATAGAGTAAGGGCCTACATAAAAACACCAGACGATCCCATACCAGAAATTTAGGAACACACCTGAAAGCTCTAGAACAAAAGGAATAAATTACACTCCAAAAAATAGATGGCAAGGAATAAACCGAGGGCTGAAATCAAACTAAAAACAAAACGAAGAAACAATGAAAAAAAAAAGAGTTGGTTCTTTGAGGAAACCAATAATATTGACAGATCTTTTAACCAAATTAACTAGATGGCAGAGAGAAAGAAACACAAACTAACAAAGTTAGAGATGAAAAGGGGGACATCACAACGGACACTGAAGGAACAAGGGTAATCATAGGACATAACTTAAAAATCCACCAAATCGGAAACCCTAAATGGACAAAAATCTTGAAATATAACCTACTGAAGTTAAATCGAGATCAGATAAATAATCTAAAAATGCCTAGAATCACTAGTGAAATAGAAGCCATAATTAGGAGTCTACCAACCCCCCCACCCCACAAAATGCCCAAACCCAAATGAATTCAGGGAAGAATTCTTCCAGACTTTCAAAGAATTAATGCAACAATCCTCAAATTATTCCCCAAAACAGAAAAACAAGGAACATTGCTCATGTTTTTAATGAGCCCCCAATTTACCTTGATATCTAAACCACATGAAAATCCAACAAATAGAATTATAGGCCCATTTCCCTTGTGGATATACATGTACACTTTCTCAATAAAATCATTACCAACAAAATACAGGAATATGTGAAAAATATCATCTACCACAGTCAAGTGGGCTCATTCCAGAGATGTAGGGATGGTTCAACGTAAATGCAATCTACCACATAAGCCTTTTCAAATTGAAAAGCCTCTGTATGACATAGGACATCCTCATCCAGACATAATGTAGAATAGGGAAAGACATTTACCAATTACAGATCCAATAGAGGGCTAGTATCCAAAATATACAAAGAAATAAAAAATTAGATATCAAGAAAAAAGTGACCCAATTTAAAAATGGGGCAGAGAACGAAACAGTTTTCAAGAGATGAAACACTTCAAGAAGTGTCCACACCCTTAGTCATCAGGGAAATGGACATAGGGGAAAACCAAACGCTACCATTCTGCTAAAGGGACACAGAAATAAAATGACTCTTTCAGGCACAATAGGACTGATGCATGGGGTCTGCACAGGTCCAGCCAGCCAGGGTTCTAGCGCTGAGAGGGTAAAATAGACACAAGTTCCCATCTCTAACCAAGAAGCTATCTCCAATTAATGACTGTGCACACATGCATGTGTGCGCACACATGTGCACACACAAACACAAACCCATGAAAATTCAAACTCATAAACAATAATATACACACAAAAGACTGGTAAGGTATTTTTAAAATGCCCAAACAAATCAATATAAGGCAAAAATATCTCCAAAAATAAGGTATAGTTCATTTCACATTGGTCAACTACTGCTGGGCCTGGAGTCATTCCTTAAGTGTAATTTGCATACCCAAGAGACTCCCTTGAATTGTGTGTGTGTGTGTGTGTGTGTGTGTGTGTGTGTGTGTGTGTGAGAGAGAGAGAGAGAGAGAGAGAGAGAGAGAGAGAGAGAGAGAGAGGAGACACATGAGGGAAATCATCATGCTTGGTACTGGAAACTTAGCCAATCACCCAGAGGTAGGGATGACTTGAGTCTTAGAGAAGTCACTCCTGCCATTTTACTACACCAGCACAGTTCCTGGATAAATTCTATCTTTCCTCATATCCACAGGTAATGGTCCTCTCACCTCTCATTAAACAAACTCTGCTTACAGTACTCAGGGACCACTACAGAAAACCCAAACTGGCTAAAATACAGTGAACAAGTGACCGGAGGCTTGGCCAGTCCTAACTGATACATCTAAAACACACAATTCCTTCACCTACAGCTCATGGAACATCGTGAAGGAAGGGGGCGGGGTGGAAAGATTGGTAGAACTAGAGCACCAAGGAGGTTGCTATGAGATTCTGTCTTCTAAAAATGACAGAGGCTACAGCCATGAAGCTTCAACCTTCCCAAGACCTGAACAAGGCTGGGAGATGGCTCGGTAGGTAAGAACACTTGCTATTTTTACAGACCATCCTGATTTAATTCTTAGCACCACATGGAGACTTGCTACCTTTTATAACTCCAGTTCCAGGGTATCTGATACTCTCTTCTAACCTTCCTGGGCCTTAGGCATAGGTACCTACATGGTGCACAGAGGGCATGTGATCAAAGTACTCACACACATTAAGTAAGGAATAACATACATAACTACATACACATACATACATACATACATACATACATACATACATACATACCCAAGACCTGAAGAAGCACAACACGATCTCTGTGCCAAGTAGCTTTGTGTGTATTGGGAAAAACTAAGGGTGTGTGGTCCTCCAGATGTCATTTCCACATCCCTGTGGCTATTCCTGCTGAGGCAGGAGCCAATTCACTATTTGGTGGCCTTTAATACAGGCCTACAACTCATTTTTGTGCTCTAACAGCCGGCTACTGTTACGTTGTCTTTTTATCCTTGCTTTGAGTAAGTTTAAAACATAGAAACAAAAGTGAACTATCTTTATTTGCGAAGAAGAAGAATATTGTTTTACAAGTTAATTTGTTAGCAGAATCCTGTTTTCCGAACTGTGTTCTGATAGGCACACAAATCACCCCCCGGAAATGATGGGCCAGGTTCTGACTTCTGCTTTCCTGGGTCAGAGCTGCCTCTGCTACTCCTGTCATAGATCACCAGTGAAAGCTACTAAATGAGGTGAACCTGAGGGAAGGCACGCACAGTGTTCAGGGTGCAGGTTCCTCTGGGGGCAAGGGTGGAGATGCACAGGGGTGGAGTTCGGGAAGCTTCGAGGGAGCCGTCAGAGGTGCCGGAGGAATTTTGAAGCTGGGTGATGTGTATGCCTGTTTACCACGTCAGTGTTCCTTCTTCCAGAGACATTTTAAAATAATTATAATTTGAAATTATAAAATAAACTTCGGAACTGTACACCAACCTCCTCTGGTCCTTTAAAGCTTCTGCTCAGGGTCTTCTCTGAAAAGCTCTTCTGGTAACACTGCCTCTTTTTCCTTCTCTGTGCTGCACCACTCTCCCTCTCAACTCTGCTGTGCTGTGCTCCATGAACTCTACTGTATTCCTGTACTGTACCCTCTCCCTCCTGTACTGTCTGTCTCTCCCTTAAGTAGCTTCCTTTTCCTCTCCTCATGAGAGTTGGGCGTATCCTATTCTGTCAAATCTTTCTCTGATCCATCAATCTTTCTGCTACTCTATTAGACATTACCTTCAAACACAAGTGCTTCCTTATGCAAACTAACTTTACCTTCATGGTTTTGGATTAAAGGTGAGTACTAAGGGTGTGTCTTTATTTCAGCCAGAGAGATGAAAAGTGTGTGGTAAGGGCTCAGCCACACCCCAACTAGAAAAGGTTAAAATATCCTATAATAGGACACTAACTATCTGAAACCCAGCCCGTTTCCCTGTGAGGTCTGTGAATCCCACCAGTCACTTGTGTGAAGGAGAGTAGGAGCTCTCCTTTGATATCATAGCAAAGCCACATTCCCCAAATCTATCATAAAAAATTTTTTCTATAGCTATTTCTGTTATATCTATTTTGAAATTAATTATCCCCTTCAGATTCCAATACCTGACATCTCTTTGAATTACATTATTTAATTGTGGTTTGTAAGATTGCCTTCTAAATCAAAGAAGAACTTCCCTCTTTGTGAATAAAATTAAATGATATAGTTAGTACAATTCTAAGAAACAGAAAAAATAACTATGTAGATTTTTTTTACCATGAAAATCAACTTTCTTCCTAACTCAAAAAGTCCTCAATGAAACAGTATCATTTTCACCCTCCCATTTTTCTATAAGTCTTAGCCTTCTCAACTATGGATTCTGTATTTATAATGCTCTCCAAATGCTCTCTACCTTTCTCCAAATACATAAATCTGCAAAACAAATTTATCCATGAGCAGCTCAGGACTTGCTGGCATCAATTAAAAATAAGTGGTGTAAAACAAATTGATGGAGGATAATTTTAATGCAACATCATTTCTGCTTACATGACTTCCATCTCTAAAAGCAAGCAGACCTGAACAAACCAAAAAATCTCCCTAAGAAACAAACAAACATTTGTTCCATTCAATAAAGCAAATTGCTTTTATGTTATCAGAAAAGGTTCAGTCAAACACAAATATTGGCACTGAAACACAACACGTGAATACTTTTGCATAAGTGCTTTCCAACCATCCTTTTCTGTGATTTAATAAAAAAAAATGGTGCTACAGTTGGAAAAATAATAAAGCAGGAAGCTTTGTAATATACAGTCAAAGGAAAGGTAAGTTTTGTTGCTCTAGCAATGGCCTTTATGGGACTTATTCCTTAATGCTCTTGAAATTAAATACTTGAAAAAAGATTGGTTTAAACGTAACATTAAGATAACTTTTAAAGCTCTAAAATATAATTTTTTACTTTAACCTTCTGTTCCAAATAAGTAGAGAAAAAGCTGTTTCAAAATAAATAAGTCATTGGAAATTCTTACATACTCAGTGCTTTCTAAGGGATCTTGTCTTATCTCTCACCCCCTAAGTCTGTTTCCTCTTCAGTAAGTTTCTGTATAAGGGTCCTAAATCTTCCCCCATTGTTCAACCCAATACTGTGTTTTCTGATTCACGATGCTGCATTTATTTTACAGAGACTAGCAGCCTCTCATGCTCCCTCCTCCCCTCCCCCAAATCTTCTTACCTTCATACACTTACCCTTCATGTCCAGTCTTTCTGATCCCAGACTAATTTTGAAACTGTGTTCCTTTATCCATCTTCCCTCTGCCTGTCTCTTCCTCTCTACAAAGATGATCAGAGGGTCTCCTTTTTCTTCCAGTGAAAAGCCATCAGACCACCATTTAGATCAAACCAAAGCCCCCAAATCCTGAGCCTACAGAGGTCAGGAATGCCAGGCAAGTGAATAAAAAGCTAACCACTGTGGACATAAACGGTGATGGATAGTTCACATTATTCCTAAAATAGACAACGGGTAAAGACCCATCACTCACTCCTGGTTTTATTTTAAGATAAATAAGATTTATATGAACTTTTTCAACATTTGGGTGTTGAAAATTAAGTTCTTAAACTTTGGAATCTAGGTGAGGCAGTGCGCAAATCTGTCAGAGCACACAGCCTTGCTCTGTGTGAAGAGGTGCGAGACAGCCTTGCAGTATTCTGACTGCGTTGATGGTTTTATTCGTACTGTGCACACATGTGGACTGTTTGCCGGGAAAGGATACATGGACAAGAAACTCCATGGGCCAATGGCCCAGAGAACAATGTCACCTGCAAAGAGGAAGCTCTGTCAGTATTTCTGATCTTATATGTAAGCTTAAATCACCATGGTTAAGGGATTTAATGGGTATGGGTTTCAGCCTAGCTTTGGGACGTTTTGTAAAGGGTCCTCAGTTTATCCTAATATCCAGCCAACTTGAATTGAAGCCAAGAAAGTGAGTATCTACTCAAACTGACAGGTCCAACCTAATGCAAATTACTGCTCCGTGGTCTGCCAGCAATCCCATTTACTCATTCACCAAAAATCACTAAGTGCCACAGCCAGACATGTTGTGGTCTATGACAACTGAGCCAGTGCAAGCTGCTGGCTGAACAAGGTCCCTCATATTGCATTTCCTTAATCTGAATACATTTTATAAGAAAATGTTCATCTCATTGTATAATCTGTAACACGAAGCTTTAATTTGGCCTTGGGGATAGAAACCTTTCAAACCTACTTACCATTCTCAAAGTCTGGGCATTTATTCTGCATTTCTCAAAGTCCGTGTATTTATTCCGCATGTCCAGTGGCCTGTATTGTCACTTCTCTTCACCCTGCTTCTCAAATCTTGTCTTCTGAATGTCCTGTTATGATATTCCCAGCCCCCCACCTACTGGATTGTGAAATTTAACACATCCCTGGGCCCTTCCTTCTAGCTTTTCCTTCATAGTGAATGCTGACCTTCTCCCATACCACTTCTGCCTCTGGCCATGCTCCCCATTCTAAATATACATCCCTGAGCCTAATACCTCACTGCTCCATGCTTGCCCTGTGACAGTCTCCCCGTTTCAGCCTCTTCCTCTTCTTTGCGGCCTGTGATGTCTTCTCCTCACACAACCCTACTCTGAACCGTCGATGACAACACTGAAAGACCTGTTTGAGATACATCACTCCATCTCTCAGTATCGTGGATAAAGGCTCAGGGATGTGCTGATCTTTCCTCTGGCATGGTTTCTTACTCCCAATGAGCCAGAGTCTGGTGCACAGTCAGGTAGACAGTGAGGAATCTGGGAAACTCAGTAACAATAAGAAGCCTCTGGCTTCAGCCAAATCAATAGCAGTAAAGACCTCTCTAGGAACTTGAAAAGCCATCCCTCTACCTTGGAAACACTGCTATGCGTAGTTGCCACCAAATGATTATGTTTCTGAATTCAGTTTCACTGGGGAACTTTTTAATCTTCTCATTGAGCCTATTTGGAATCTCACCCCCAACTTGCCTGCCCCACAGGTTTCTACTACCTCATAAGTAAGTTCCATTGAGCTGTCATTCATGACCGTTCCCAGCCCCTCCGGCCCTGCCTTCCGTACACCTCTGTTTCTACCTGAGGCCCTGGCCCTGGTAGACTGCGTGTAATTTTGATTAAGAGTAAGAAGACTGAGTCATTGAGATACCCTGTCTAAGAGGAAGCTTGGGAGTTCACAATGTCTCATCATTGAATTCTTAAAAGACAACATTTCTGAAACTCCACAGTGATATTCAGTGTTGGACCTGGACATAAGAAATTTTTTTTTTGCTGATTTTTCTAAGCTTGCCCACTTCTCACTTATGACTGTAACTTTCAGCACATAGCACTCGAAAAGGCTTTGCTTATATTTTCTCCTCGATCCACACAACAATCTTGCGAACATTTGCACATGAAGAAATTGATGCCCAAGAAAATTACTCTGAATTTCCCAAGATCATATGGTCTATAAGAAGTACAGATGGTTCTCAATCCTGGATCTGACTTTAATAATCCAATTAACATTTTATTGCTCAATCTCGATTAATTTGTAAATGTAAATCTCCACATTGATCATCAAAATTCATGGTAAAGATTAATAAAAATAAATGACCTACTTTTAGCACATTGATACGAAAAAACTGTGCTCTCTCAAATACCATTTCCTTCCAGGACTTTTGTCTCTGTGAATAAGTATTTTATAATCCTCATATACTAAAGACTATCCACAGACAGGAATGACAGATAGTGGGAAGGCACTGGAATCAAACATAAATAATAATTAGTGATGGAAAGGCAAGAAGAGAAACAGCCTCTTAATAATTGTGTGCTCTGTGGAAGCCGCTCGTCAAAAGTGGCCTCTTTGTGTTGTCATACAAAAATCCAACTGCACCATTTACTTGTCCAGGACCAAAGAGAAGAGAAAAATCTCAAATAGCCTTTCTATTCAAATTACTTACTCATTTGCTTGATTGATTCTTATGATTATAAAGTTCTGCTTCTGTGTGTGTCTGTGGACCACATGCAGACCTGGTGCCAGGGAAGGCTAGAAGAGACTGTCTGATACCACGGGATGGCAGCTACGGATAATTATAAGTCCCTGTTTTGGTGATGGAATTGAAGCCCAGTTCTCAGAAAAGGAGCCTTCCATTTAACCACTGAGCCATCTCTCTAGCTCCTCCTTCCTTAGACAATGTCACTCACCATAGATTCCAGTACTAGAAGAAAGGAGCAGAGCCATACAAATCCTATCTGTCTTCATACTAACAAAGACAGAATGTGTCCCTTGAAAATCCCTCATATCCACACGGACGATAGCTAAAGTGAAGGGAGGAGAAACGGGAAACGCTCCTGCAATATGTCATGACACACTTCAGGGACAGCTAGGATGGCTTAATTTTAAAAGAAACTGAATGTGAATATTTTTCATAAATTAAAAGTTCCCTTTTCCTCCAGAGCTTTGACTCAGCTATGATCCCTCTAGAAAGTTATCTCCAAAGAGGAAACACACAAATGCATATGCACACACACAGAGACACATGCATGCATATGCACATACATACATGTATGTATATGCATGCACATACATGCATGCACATGTACATATACATATGTATGTGTATGCACACATGCATGCACATGTACATATACATATGCATGTGTATGCACACATGCATGCACATGTACATATACATATGCATGTGTATGCACACATGCATGCACATGCACATACACATACACACACATGCACACACACAGGAGCACAAACATGCATATGCACACACAGGCATGTGCACACACACATGTATATGCACACACACATGCATACACATGTATATATACACACATGCACACACAGGCATATGCACACACACACATGCACACATACATACGCATGTGTATGCACACACAGAGATCTCCCTTACATATACAGAGGAAAACAGAAGCTGAGGCTGAGAAGAGCGGTAGAGGAGATTAATAGAGGAGGAGGAGCTGAAATTGATTTAATTTCTACCATATCTTTTTGTACCTTCAGTGTTTATCTGGTAAGCACATTACATTTTCAGGAAAGCAGCACAACATATATTGCAGAGCCTTTTTAATCTGTTTCAAACACTCATCCTATGTTACCTAGAAATTCCTAATTTGAATATATTTGCAGATAAATGCCAAGAAGTCTGTATAAGAATATTCAGGACAATATGTATAATACAAGAGATTAGATGGGCTCTAACTTCTTAGCAGTATAAGATTTGGTCAATGTAAAACTCCCTTACTATGAAAGGGAAAAAAATCTCCACAAACAAGATTGGTCGTTCACAAAAAATGTCCATCTGAGCCAAGGTGGTGGCACCTGACTACAATTCCCTTGCTTGGGAGGCTGAGGCAGAATTCAAAGCCAGACAGGACAACGAAGGGAGAGTTTTGTCTCAAAAATCAAAACTTCTAGTTCTCTTGCACAACCAAGAAGGATGGCAGGAGGAGGGGGAGGGGTCTGGAGCATCCCTGACCCACAGTGTACAAGTGTGAGGCTTTTCTAGGCTTTCCTTGTTCTACCTGAATAATGACATGGAGACATTTCTATTTACAGTGTTAACATGGTCTTCCCGTACCTGTCTATTTCCCAGAGTTCCTCACTGCCTTCTTTCTGGATGCCCCACCTTCTAATCCTGCCTCAGCTCATTGGCCATTAGACTTTTACTGCCTGGTGATGCTTCCAGACAGCGTACAAGAGATTATCTCCACAGACAAGCAATTCCTAAGAAGGCATTCCACACTTGGAGGTGGTTTATTTGTTTGAGGACTCGCTTCATAGGAAGGGACTTATGCCTGGTATATAAAACTGTTTGAAAAGCAAACAAAGAAAAATGTTAGGATGTTTATAGACTTTCTGGAGAAACTGAATATACTCATTTAACTAAATTGGTTTAACACCAAACTGCTCTGTGACGTGGATATGTCAGTCCCCATGTAGCCAACCTTTTTATAAGTGTCTGTAAGAACATGGTAGGTGGATAGATAACAGATACATACATGCATACATACACACATACATATGTATCCCTGTAACTATGTGTGTATATACTTGGTTCTAGAAGGAGACATAGGGAGCAAGGAAACATTATTGACAATTTTATTCTCTGAGGCATTGGTGATTTGCAGTAAAAAGATTTACTTCCACAGTATCCTCTGCTTTGCTTTTTCATTTCTAGTCCTTATATGCATTAATTTTTAAATTAAAAATACTTCTTAAAAATCACTGCCTTAGTACAGAATAAGAAAAATCCCTGCCCACTTTCTATGTTAGCCATACTCACTTTTCATTCACTAATCAGAGCAACTGAAGGCCAATAGAGCCCAATATGCATCAACCATCCAAAAGAGAAACCAAGATGGGCAGAGACAACGGTGGACCAAAAGGGAGAAGAGATGTGTGCGATGAATAAAACCAAGGCCATGGGAAGCAAAATGCTCTTTGAAATTGAAACTAGGATTGACAAGATAAAAAGATAATACATCATAGAATCAAAATTAAAAAGAAAATATGAAGAGAACAAAACCTCAAGATCTCACATTCATCCCATAAAGTTTCCACAAAGAACAATAAGAAACACAGACAGCACATCATCTGACGATGGGAGAAACGCATCCGGAATATTCAAAGATGAGTCTTTGTGTCAGGACCCTCAGCAAGAACCAAGCAGAAAACTCTTAGACAGATTCAGGCAAAGTTTAAGAACTTTAAGGAGAAAGGGAAGGTTCAAAAGACTTTTCCTCTGAACAAAGCAAACCAACAAAATTACATACTGCTCTTATGTGGAGTAAGGGCCAGGCTCACACGGGGGTCCAGCTGTCTCACCAATGAGAGCAAAACAGTGATTTGGAGGAAGTAATTTGAAATTTGAAATTCGGTACCAAAGAAGACACAGGTCTCTCCAGATAGAAATAATTCTTTATTGCTTTTTCCTCTAGCATGTGCCTAATATGGTTTATTTACATTTTTTAAATTTAAGATTAATTAAGATTAATCAGCTAGACAACCTAAAGAGGCATAGCATCTCTCTCTGAACTCCCTCTTTCTACTTCTCCCCTTACATCAGTGTTTACGCTACAGCTGACACCTTTCTTACGCAAAACAGAAAACTAAAACTAAAAAAAAAACTACGTAGAAAAGCATGTAATCTAATTAAAAATTGAAATGCCTCTGAAAAACGATAGACATAGAAAACTTTAAATCAACATGAGTTTTCCACTCAGAATGTTCTCTTCAAACAATGTGAGTTCTGTGACACTGAAGATTGTATCTTCTCTACAGATTAATCATTTCATTAGGTCTTCAGAGAGCAAGCCTTGTATAGCCATAATATGACCAAAGCTCACTGTTGATGTCAATGTTCAGAGTTGGCCTATAGAGGACCGATCAGTCACCAGACAGGACATAAACATGCTATATGTAGCCATTATTCTCCATTGTATGGATTTGGAGTCATCTAAGAGATGTAATTCTGGACTGGTTGGTCTTGGTATTTCAGATAGGTTTAGCTGAAAAGGGAAGAGACTCTGTTGAATGCTGGCTGTTCCATCCCATGGTCCGGCGTTCGAGGCTGATAAGAAGATAGAACGAGCAGAAGATCCCATGGGCAGCTGCGCTCAGCGCTCTGTTTCCTACCTGCAGATGCAATGTGACTGAGAAGCCTCTCTCCATCCAGGATGGACTTCATTGATTCTTAAACTATAAACCAACATAAACCCTTCTCCCCTTAAGTCACTTCCCTCAAGCGTTTTGTCACGGGAACAAGAAAAGCAGCTAATGCACACTATCCTGACATGACAGCAATAGTTTAGCTGGTGATAGGTGAGGGGAGCTGACAGGGAGCTGGGAGGAAGACGGAAGGCTAATTTCCTCACACCATAATGGGGAACTAAGATCCCGTCTAATGTTTGAGACAGCGAGAAATAGGATTTGCATATATAATTGCATGTATAATTCAGTTATAAAGAGCAGTCGGCAGGCGAATTAAAGTATAAAAACCCAAATGAGTATTGACAGGGGTGGACAGAAAGATGTATGTTACATTCACCAGTCTCGTGGCAGCCGGCGGGCACTGTGTGCAAAGGTGATAAATTTGAATGATGAGAGATAGGTTACATAAAAATTAATTTTTAGGTTTTTTGTTTTGTTTTTGATAGGGGTTTGATTTGGTTTTGTTTTGTCTCATTTGAGACAGAATCTCACTGTGTAGCATTGGCTGGCCTGAAACTTGCCATGTAGACCAGGCTTGCCTCAAATATGTAGATATCCTTTTGTGTCTGCCTCTGCTTCCTGTGTGTTGGGATTCAAGGCATGCACCACGATGCCCACCAAAATTAAATTTTAAACATTTTTAGGTAAGTTATTCTGAAAAGTGATATCAATAGATTGGAGAACAAAACACCACTTTTGTGTTACTTAAATCTTATACTGTTTGAGTTTTTATTAAATGCTCTCCTTTTTTAGAATTAAAAAATGAATTTTCCTTGTATACTTAGGATGCCTCAACCCCCAGTTTAGATGTTTAGGCAGGTAATTTTATTAATGCATGGCAGTGTTCATGACAAACAATAGCACATATTTCACTAAGGATTCGTGTACGCAAAGGACTAATTGAGTTACTGAATTATCACAACTATGATGGCCTAAGAACTCTTATCTTGTGCATTTTATGTAGGAAGAAACAAAGACTTGGAGATTCAGGATTTCCTGAGATCTTACAGCTAGTGAGAAATGAGGGGTTCTAGGGCTCAGACACAAGTGTGTCTGATTTCAAAGTCCAAGCTTACAACCACTAAACTACTGCCTGTACTTATCCTGCAATTCTGAGTTTCTAACATGAAGTCTATTGTCCTTACAGCTATATGAAATGTGTGTGTGTGTGTGTGTGTGTGTGTGTGAGAGAGAGAGAGAGAGACAGAGACAGAGACAGAGACAGAGAGACAGAGAGACATCATGTGAAATCATGGATGACTGTTCTGAATCAATTCTTATATTTGTACATGTATGTGATATATATGATGTGCATGTGGCAGAGGACAACAAAACAATGGTTTTCAATTCGGAGAGGAAGTCATTTCTACTCTGGAATTCAAAACCCAAGGAACCTACCAAACGCAAGGTTATGAATAGAAGTATTTCAGACATAAAGGGACTGAGCAAAGTTACTCCCTTTGTAGCTTCTTCACAGAAGCCACACGAAGGCAGGAAGGAGGAGGGAGTCTCTGAGTGAGACATGGGATGGAGCAGTCTGCCGCCCCTCAGTTCCTAAGGAGGAAAACATGGAGCTGGCCCTCCGTGCCTCTCATGGTAAGTTATTTAGTGTCTCCTGTGGCAACATGAACAGATTCTGGTACTTTCAACATTCAATAGAGTTTGGAAAAATTCTTCCATATCACATTGATTGGGGCTATGGGTGATGTTGAAGACAGGGGTTCAGTGATTGGTGCTAGAGACAAGAGTTAGCAGACATGGGCCTCTGCAGTTGAAACACACATCGTAATTAAGGGTAGCTCGGGGTGTGTTTTAAGTTCCAATCTTAACTAGAGCTCACCATACCTACCCATGGTTTGAATTTTTATGATTCTTTTAGGGCTGGGGGAAAAAATTCAACCTTTCCTTCAAAGGCATTACTACCCTAAGCCCATCCTATATAAAGAGTCAGAAACTATCATGAGGTAATAGAGTCCATGGACGACAGACAGGCAATTAGCCAATACAATACAATGTGTCACACATGCCTAGGCAAGGTTGTCCTAAGTAGTACACCATTCTTGTTACTGTGGAAAGTCGAGCTCATGGGCCAAACCATGCAGCAACATTTCAAATAAGAACAAGAAACATGAATCCCACTCTATCCCCTCAGTGTAGATTGATGTTATGATTTATAGTTTCCAGAGTCTTTAAAATTCTCCACTTTCTCACAATTATAGACCCCCCGAGTCTTCTCTGGAAGTCCATATTTCTGTTTACCAACTTCAAACAAGCCTCAGGACAGTACATGTTATTAAGATAAGACCAAACACATTATTTTTTTTCTGACTCCTTTTCATAAACTCCACAGCCAGATACTGTGCGGAAGGCTCTGTGGTTTAAAATAGAAATTTCCTTTCCGAGATAGCTAAAGAAAGATTTGCGAAGAACAAGGTTAACGGCTCTTTTGTGGGTCACAGCACCAAGGAGCTTCAGCCTCCGAGCTCGGCTGACTTTTAATCATTGACTGAATCAGTTCCTGTTTCCTCCCCGCAGTGGCTGGAAGCTGAGTTCACTTGAACACGCTGGTTTATTAACTTATGCACCCATACATGGAAAATTCAGCAGCCAGTTTCCCCAAATATCCATGCTAAAATATTTAAGTTGAACTAGACACAAGAAAAGAAACAATGTTATCTATAGTAGCAGAAGCATTGTGATCAACCCAAGTCCTTCCTTTTACCCACTCCTTGACATAAGCCCTATGCTGTTCAGATGAGGTCCCTTCCCCTTCTCTCTGTGCTCAGATGATGCAAGAGAAGGAGGATCCACTTTCTGACCTTGACTTTCTTACTCCTAATGCCAAGTTTGGTGTTTTTGGACATGAGTATGTGATGTAACTCCAGTTACTACAATGTATAGAAAATATGAGAAATGCTTTCTTATTAACAGAGAGAAAGAGACAGACAGGCAGGCAGACAGACAGAAAATGTCTAGGAATAGGCCTCTCTACCGGCTGACTGCTATAGAGCTGGTAATGTGGCCACCATCTTTAAACCATCAGAAAAACTAAGCCACCGATTCCAGAATGACAAAACAGAGAAGAAAGCAAAACCACAGGTGTCTAGTACATTGAGAAACTGAATCAACCAATCAGGAGCTCCCCCATATTGGGGCCTTACGTTCTGTGAGCTACTAAATTCATTTCATTGTTTATACCACTTTACATCCAGGTTTTGTCACTCGGCTAAACACTTCCAATCTGGTACAGAGGAATCGGTTCTCTGTAACTTCTTTCTCCTCCCATCCAGCCAACAGTCACACATCTGTGACATGGCTTAATTGGCTTTTGCATATGTTATAAATCAGACTCTAGCTTTCATCAGAATCTTTAAATTAGTCCTCATACTTACTTACCTGAAGAGAGTGGTCATATCAATGGAGTATAGTTCCTATACCCATGACACTACACGTTCTTACAGTCATGAAATGTGCCCACAATGTTTGCTGAGAGCCACACATACCAAGTTTGACCAAAGGAACTATACCCCTTTCTCAAAATTCTAAAAAACAAAGAAAAAAGAACTATATGTAACTTTCTAATTCTTATCTTAATCTCCCCCACACCTTTCCCAAGCCCCTCCTACTGCAAGCCCACTTGCTGTTTACAATTTAGGCCCCCCACTTTGTGTTAACTGAACTTCACCTAAAAGCATGCTATCGAATTCTGAAACCACTCAACTGTTAGTAGAGAAATAAAATGTGAATTCACATTGGATCTATAGAACATCTTCAAAACCACTCCCAAGTGACTCTGTCTGTGGCTTATCAACAGAGTGCCAGGGCATATGAAATGAGCTGCAGTAAGTGAAAGACAACATAACAAAGTCAACAATAATTACAATTTGATCTCAAATGTTTTACTTGAGAAGGCTATGCATATTTCATCCAGGGCATATTAAAATGTAAAGTGAAATGCTTACATATGGAGTATACTACAGCTGCCACAGGGAGGAAAGTGCCACCCAGCATTATTTAAACACCACATGTACATCTCAAAAGTGACAAAATACGAAGCCAGGATGTAAATTATCCCAGAACTTTTACTTCCTAAATGGGAAAATAAAAGCCATAATCTCCCATGCATGCCTGAATAATATAGTTTGTTGTTGTTGTTGTTGTTGTTGTTGTTGTTATTGTTGTTGTTGTTGATGATGATGATGTTGTTGTTGATGATGATGTTGTTGTTTGTTGTTGATGTTGTTTGTTGTTGTTGATGATGTTGCTGTTTGTTGTTGTTGATATTGTTGTTGATGATGTTGATGGCATTGTTGTTTGTTGTTGATGTTGTTTGTTGTTTCTTGTTGATGATATTGTTTGTTGTTGTTGATGATGTTGTTGTTTGCTGTTGATGGCATTGTTGTTTGTTGTTGATGTTGTTGATGATGATGATGTTTGTTGTTGCTGTTGTTTGTTGTTGTTGATGATGTTGCTGTTTGTTGTTGTTAATGATGATGTTGTTGTTGATGACATTGTTATTTGTTGTTTGTTGTTGTTGATCATGTTTGTTGTTGTTGATGATGTTGTTGTTTGTTGTTGTTGATGATGTTGTTGTTTGTTGTTGTTGATGATGTTGCTGTTTGTTGTTGTTAATGATGATGTTGCTGTTTGCTGTTGATGGCATTGTTGTTTGTTGTTGATGTTGTTGATGATGATGATGTTGTTTGTTGTTGCTGTTGTTTGTTGTTGTTGATGATGTTGCTGTTTGATGTTGTTAATGATGATGTTGTTGTTGATGACATTGTTATTTGTTGTTTGTTGTTGATGATGATGTTTGTTGTTGTTGATGATGTTGTTGTTTGTTGTTGTTGATGATGTTGCTGTTTGATGTTGTTAATGATGATGTTGTTGTTGATGACATTGTTATTTGTTGTTTGTTGTTGATGATGATGTTTGTTGTTGTTGATGATGTTGTTGTTTGTTGTTGTTGATGATGTTGCTGTTTGTTGTTGTTAATGATGATGTTGTTGTTGATGACATTGTTATTTGTTGTTTGTTGTTGATGATGTTTGTTGTTGTTGATGATGTTGTTGTTTGTTGTTGATGACATTGTTGTTTGTTGTTGATGTTGTTTGTTGTTGTTTTTTATTATTGTTGATGATGATGTTGCTGTTTGTTGTTGTTGTTGCTGTTTGTTGTTGTTGTTGCTGTTTGTTGTTGTTGTTGCTGTTTGTTGTTGTTGTTTGTTGTTAATGATGATGATGTTGTTTTTTGTTATTGTTGTTGATGATGATGTTGTTTTTTGTTATTGTTGTTGATGATGTTGTTGTTTGTTGTTGATGTTGCTGTTTGTTGTTGATGTTGTTTGTTGTTGTTTGTTGTTAATGATGATGATGTTGTTGTTGGTTGTTGTTGAGGATGATGTTGTTGTTCTTTGTTGTTGTTGTTGATAACGATGCTGCTGTTTGTTGTTGATGTTGTTTGTTTGTTGTTGATGTTGTTGTTTGTTGTTTGTTGTTGATGATGTTGCTGTTTGTTGTTGTTGATGTTGGTGGTGGTGGTTGTTATTTTAATCCAACTTGAAAAAAATAAAGACGGCAGCATTCGTTTCTGGAGTCTACAGCCAACCCTCTCACACAGGGTTTTACTAGTATTTTCTGGCCTTGTGTTCAGGTCTAACAAGTAGTTCTCTAGAACAAAACCTTAAGCTTAACCCAAAGGCATCCTACCTACATTCAGAGTCTCACAAACGTCTAAAAATGAGTACTGGAGATGCAATTAGATCTGTGTTTAGATATGAAGGAGGATGAGGTGTAAATGAGGGCCGTTCTTCCCTGCTAGAGACTAAACATCAGAATCTCAAAGCCCCAGACTACTGGGCAGTCTACTATGAAACTGAATGGACATATTTCTTATAGGGGGAAAAAGAACCTTTTTTTAAAAAAAATATGAAAAGTTGTTATTATGATTTAGCCATGCAAAAGCAAGCATCTGGTTGAGCGGGGTGTAGAAGAATCTACACTGAATTCTTAATTGTTTAATTTTTTTTGAAAGTCTAAAACTATCACAAAATGAAATGCTCTTAAAGGATGTCTAAAATTTTACTACCATTTTGGTCTGATAATTTCCTCTCTGAGTTGGGTCAGGGAAGATGCATTTCCTGTAAGTATCGGCAGCCTCAGTTCTGCTCTTGGTTTCCTATATGCAGGGACATCATCCTCACACAGCCATATGTCACATATTCACAACCTCCATGGAAGGAAGCCCAGGTATTGTGAGCAGCTGAAGTCTCACTTGAACACTTTGCTTTTTGTGTTTGGTTGGTTTATCAGTTCCTGTCAAATTATAACATTTCTATCAAAAATAAGCCACAAAATCAGAAAACCGAAAGAGTCTCAGAACTCCAGACTATATTAGAGATCACTCTATACTGCCAGAAGTGGGAAGGGGAACATCCAAAGCCAAAGAAACAAGCTCATCCCGAGTCTCACAACACAGCATGCCTGCCAGCAACAGTGTGGGAACTCGGGCATAAATCATGAAAAAGACATTCTGATAGTAATCATGACAAAAGAAATATGGATCACAGGGATATTACATAATTACTCTCAATTTGGTATGTGCAATAAAATAGCCCCATCATATTGATCCTCAGAGGAAGCACATGAAGCAAGGCTTTATGTCTGATTACTAATTTTTACAAGGTATGCCCCATGGGTCTATGCGTTAATCTATCCAGAGGCAGAAAAAAACATACATAATAAGGTGCTAATTATTTTTGTTCAGATGAAGACACAAGGGTATCCAAGGTTTCTGTATATTTTAAATACACTGTATTAACTGCAGGTTTTCAAAAGCCACAACAGTGCTCAAAGGGGTGACAAACTTTTATTACATCTTTTAATTGTATAGTGCTGATCTGCACACCGGGCACTGTCTACGGGGACCAGCGTGGCCAAAGAGCTGACGATCTCAGAGGGGAAACCAGAGCAAGGCTAGCTGCTGGGCCTCTTCAGCGAAGGCCACTGCCCCAGAGTTGGTGGCAGGCTGCGGGACATAGCAGGTGGCTAGGAGAAGTGGCTGCAGTAGGCTTGAGCACCCAGCTGGTTGGGCTAGGTCAAGGTCCAGACAGAAGCTTCGGGAGAGAATCCTCTTCCCTGGAGTGTTACAGCTCAGTAATACAGGCACTCTTCAGACAATCTTTGGTGAAATAACTCGTGCACTTGATTCCTGTGGATAGGACCTTACGAACATTTTGGGGTGGTGATGGTAGATGCTATTGCCTTAGTCTAAGATGTTAGGGATGCCTCATCTGCATATAGAAGGAATTGAGGCGCTGTCCCTACCTGTGATTGTGACAGTTTTGTCAATGGGGTGTTGTGGTCAGGTGTTCCAGGACAGGAACCTGGTCAGGAGTAGCTGTAAGTGCCTATATTTCTCAATGATGGGATTGCCAGGGTTCCTGTACCCACCCAAACTTACCAGGTTTTCTGTCTGGTGACACAGTCCACCACCCCACAATATAATTTTCGATGAAATTTCCCTGAATAACTAAAATGAAAGAAATGAGTGTCTGAGACATGAAGTGGAAATGTCTGGTTTCTTTAGAGGCTCGGTTGTGTCATGAGACTTTTTCTGGAAACTGTCTTACGAGGGGACGTTTTTGTTGAAGCAGACACAATACACGGGAGGATGTTTTGTCGAGAACAGACACGTGGTGTTTCTCTGGAGGCAGCCTGGAAAGGGAGCATGTGATGTTTTACTAGACTGGATGCTTGGGAGAACACATGATGTTTGGAAAGAATATAAATATAGCCCCACAGACAATGGACGATGCTGGATGGCATTGGTGCACCTCTCTGTTCTTTGCTACTCACTGTCAGGTTTTGCTGATGTTGGTCTTTGCTGAAGACTCCGGGTGGAATTGATACACCTTAGCAACCTTTGCTGGTCATTGTAATTCCTTCACAGAGATTAATAAAACGCACCATAAAACGTCTGGTGGTGTTCCAGCAGCTTCTTGCTACTTCCGCAGACTCAGGCCTATCGGCAGAGCCTTGCAGTTTCTTCTGGATTGAACTGCCATTGCTGATTTGTGAACGGTGTTCGCGAGTGGATCAAGCTGCTGCTGCTGCTGTTGCTGCTGCTGCTGCTGCTGCTGCTGCTGCTGCTGCTGCTGCTGCTGATTTGTGTGAAGTGAGCTGCTGATATCCTGACAATGCAGATCGGACTTGCTCCAAAGAACTATTTCTAAAGAGGCCCACACCCTCCTTTGCCCTAACCTTCCCTTTCCACTACCTCTGTTAGGTGGTGGGCTAGAAGGGAGGTTAAAGCATTTAAGAACACTTACTTTAAAAAATACGTTTTGAAAAATCTAAGCCTACAGAGACACAGCGTAGATTTATAAAATGTCTACCAGACTTGGTCAACATCTATGGCCACAGACCTTGAAAGATGTCCTACGAAAGACAAAAGGATTTTTTTAAAAGTGTAAGATATCCAGAGTGGAATGTTACTCATTGATGAAAAGAAATGAGCCTTCAAGCCACTGTGGAAGAAACGGAGGCTTAAATGCATGCTGCTGAGCAGAAGGAATGGGGCAGAAAGCTGCAGCCTGCGTGAGTCCAGTGACATGACACCCTGGAAATAAAACCTATGATGACAGCGAGGTTGGTGTCAGCAGGGCTTGTAGTGGGGACCTGAGGAAGAGAGAAACAGGACCAAGAAAACTGTAGGGTGATGTGACTGTCCCAGGGTGTTCCTGCCTTGGTTACTTTATTTACTCATTGCTGTATACAGTACCTTGGCAGCAGTGAGTGGATGGATGAAAGGGTTATTTCAGCTCAGAGTTCACAGAACGCAACCCATTATGGAGGGTAGTCCTGGTAGCAGGAGCCTGAGTCAGCTGGGTACAATGTGTGCACAGCCGGAAGTCGAGAAAAGCCCTCGTTTTTTTTTTAATCTCTCGCTCTCTTCTCTTTACTCCCCTTCTCCTTCAGCCCAGGATGCCTGCTGGGGCTCGGTGCTTCCCACAATCCACGTGGGTCTTCCTACCACAGTTCGCCTGATCTATAGGATCCCCCACAGTCATGCAAAGAGAAGTATTCCTATAGTTATCCCAAAGCCCACTGAGGCAAACCCAAGATTAACCGTGACAGGGCTGGAATGGTGGAATCAGAGCCCTTCAGACTGATGCAGTGAGAACTCTTCATAGACTTCCGTTAATGGTAACGCAACCCAACAATACTGCTTAATTATAGTGAAGATTCTTCAGTCATCCAAGATACCACTGAGGCAGGGAGCTGGAGTGGGGGTGGGGGAAGAAGAACTGACAGTCTACTGTCTGCTTGACTTATTGGAAACCTAAAACTGCCCCCCCAAAAAACACAGTATGACATTTTTTAAATAAAAACTTATTTTGTAATGATTACTCATTTTCTCCAAGGTCCAACAAAAGAGATTCTATTGCAATAAACATCTACTCCTCGCAGTTAAATCTTTATTGGCACTAAACTGGTATTTTATGAATTGCCAGCCACTTTTAGATACCCTAGGATAATAAGCATGTAAATTATGGGTAGGCCCTGGGCAGGGTTTCAGAAAGTGTGGTCTCCGACCCACCTGCACCAGAATTGCTGGGATGCTCATTAAAAAATCAACCCCCCTCCCTAAATCAGAGCCTCCAGGGTGCACAATCTGCCTGTGTAACAGGTTCCCAGGGCTGTGGTATACAGCAGTGTGGGGAAACACTACATAAGCATACTGAAGGCTGCTCTTACATTACTGCTTATAAACGCAGACAATTAAAAACATACCAGCTGCCCAGTGATTAAGAACAGGTTTTGCTTCCTCTCCTCCTCAGAAAATGACAGGCAGTGACTTATTTTGCCGTTTTGGGAATTTTAGCCAGAAGGACTATACTCTCCTGAAGCATCTTGTTACCTAATATTCTGCCAAAAGAAAAAAAAAAAAACAAAGAAAAGAAATGCTGGTATCTCAGGACAGGAGTAACTGTGGTGAATGGCACGTGGGGCCCTTTTGTGTCTTTTTTTTCCTAATTGAACGATTATCTGTCATAGACTCCATGAGAGCTTAAAGAAGAAAGGCTCCTGACGCCTTATGACTAATCACTGTCCCAAATCGAATAACATTTTTCAACAAAATTTTCAGGCGGCATCGTCAATTCCTATTTCCCCTGACAAAGAAGATTATTTCTATGAAATAATTTTGGTCTTGACCTTTTCCAGAAAATAAAATGTTGCTGCTTCTATGTCAAAGAAGGTCACTGTGTCAGAATTCAGGGCAGCCCCACGACAATGCCCTAAAACAATCACTGAGTGGCTGATCCATCCTGTTGTCGTTATCCTTCAGACTCTTTGCCCCGCCCTTTGATGCTCCTGGTGACTTGTCTTTCAGCTGTGCGGTGTCATTATTACCTCGATTTATCTAGTGGTCAAACCTCAAGCAATGCTAACCATTTGGGCCAAGCACAGACATGTGCGTTCAAGGCCGGCTTTATACCTACACCAACCCTACTGCTTACCTCCTACCCTCATCATCACTTCAAGGAAAAGACCTGGCATTAGCCATTGCCACTCTAAGCAGCAGCCTGGATTGGCGCGCGCGCGCGCGCGTGCGTGCGTGCGTGCGTGCATGCGTGCGAGCGTGTGTGTGTGTGTGTGTGTCAGTCACAGTTACCTGTGGAGTGGTTGTCACAATGAACTGTGCTGAGCCGGTCACCAGAGTTTCCCATGTGGTGGTGAGGAGTCCCGTTGAGAACCAGGACTTCTAGTAAGTCCTGAGGTGTAGGTCACAGTCTGAGAACTGCTGGCTGAAGGTCATTTGCCACTTTCTGGATTAGCTCCAGATAATGTTGTAAGTGGCGGTGTAATTTATATAGCTTCTCCTGCAATTTACCAGAGTGAAAACTATAATTAACAGTCCCCTAGTTGGTGTATTAAGATGATACAAATTGACAGCCTCTTTTGACAGTGGCGTAGCAACCATATAATTACTGGGTTTTCCTTCTCTTTCTAGAGAATATCAGGTTAACAAAAATCTCAAGTTATCGTGAGAGCAGCCTGGTGTTTCCTTTGCTAACCAAGTCTGAGCTAGTCATTTCACTTGCCTGTCTCTGGCTTAAGCATTCCTCTTTAACTCTACCTACTAACCTTGCAATCTCAACAGATCTGACCTCGGAACGATTCCGTGGAGACCTGTCTTCTTCTCCTACCAAGAATTTACAGCCCACCGTCCACTGAAACTGCTGTTTTGGTCAGAGGTCCTCCATATTTTGGCTCCAGAGGATCCGTAGTGTTCCAAGCAACTTCTTCCAGTTCTATGTTATTGTCTTACGTAGCGCTTCCTAGTATTCTAGTCTTAAGGTTTGGTATCATGGAACCGGTAATAGTAGTTCCGGTGTATCCCCTTCAAAGCTGCTCATGCGCCTTACCGCCCTCCGCCGATGACGCAGCCTGCAGTTCTCAACTATTGCTTGCTTCTACGCCCCACCCCCAAACACAGTGCAGTGCTCTTTCACGCAACTGTTCCCAGTAGTGCTTCACTACGGGAAATGTGAGAACAACGAAAACGTAGAGCTTGCCTATTTATCAACGGTTGATAGGGCTCTGTGAAAGAGTCCCATTCTCCTGGGTACTTTCATTAACTACTTCCCTGCCTGGCCCTTACCTTACTGTTCTTACGCTCAGCCATTCTAAGTAAACTTAACAAGGGTAAGCAGCCACGCCCAAAACACATCCGGGAGGGAGGCAGCCACGGGATGAAGTTGGTGTACGCTCAGATGCCTGGACCCTGGAAGAAGTTGCCTGGAAAGACTTCAGTACTTTTTCTACCGTGTGAACTGACCAGCCACATAGAGCCTCCGTTTACTCATTAGTAAGATAGAAAAAGGGGAAAAAAAAAAAAAAAGAAGAAGAAGAATCAACTTATATATAGCTATTCAACTTCTCTAGTTTTCACGGAGGGTCAACAAGAAACAGGAAAATCTGTATAATAGACTAAATAATTGCTAATTTATTATACATAAATAATTATATACGTCTACAGACCTTCATTATTCCCGGATTGTGAGCAAGAGAAATGTGTCCGTTTGAAAGGCTACCTCAGCAGCTCACACTGTGTGATCCAATGCTCATAAGTTCTCTTCCCTGATCACAACTGTGGAAGGAGACTTTGGACCTGTACAGAGAGGGGTCCTTTCATAGCAACACCGTCTCGCACTGAGTAATTAATGGTACTGGCCTCTCCAACCTGGCCCAGTTTCTTAACAGAGACCTCTAAAAAGGAGTCTAGAGCCACAGGCATGGAAAGATTTAAGAGAAAACCCAAACCCAGAGCTGACTTTCTAAAATAATTACTGGAAGATTGCAGAACCTCTCGCCCCAGGAAACCTGAAGGAAAATATTATTTTGAGTGTGTGAGTGCATCTTTCGCAGGGCAAGCAGGCGCACTGCCAGACACTGTAAGACAAGGAGCACACCTTTGTGAGATCGCTGTACTGTGTTGACAGAGGCACAAAATTAAAAGCCAACATCAAAAAAAAAAAAATAACAAAAAACAAAAAACAAAAAACAGGGCTGGAGAGATGGCTCAGTGGTTAGGAGCACTGACTGTTCTTCCAGAGGCCCTGAGTTCAATTCCCAGCAACCACATGGTGGCTTACAACCATCGGTAATGGGATCCGATGTCCTTTTCTGGTGTGTCTGAAGACAGCTACAGTGTACTTATATATAATAAATAAATAAATCTTTAAAAAAACAAAAAACAAAAACAAACACCAATTCTGGTCAAAACTTCAGAACAGAGTTCCAGACGGTTTCATCCCATTTTTGTTTGATGGATTATTAATTGCAATCGCTGCACACAATTTATATTTTAGGACAGCTAATGTTTCTCTTGCCTTCAAGCTCCAACCAGCATTTCCTTCTCTGCCTAGGAATTTTTTCTAACCAATTTTCTACCTGTTCGCCTCTCAGATTTGTTCAAATTGATACCTGAGAGCTAATTTACACCTCGCTGTTCTCAGAACACAATCTCATATGACAGTACCAAGAGACCTACCCCTTTTGAATCAAAAATCGAAGTTCTAATTTTCGGTTTCTCGTATGATTATGTAAGTGGGCACACTTTAGGGGACGTACAAAGTGAATCGGGATAATTTTTCCACCCTTCATTTTTCTCAACATTCTTGTGTTGGTTACTTTTAAATCTCCCTTATCTTCTTCCTCAAATGGTGGTTTCCAAATAATAATTAAAGAAGGTAAGCCTCCGTGTTCAGGGTTCATTAAGGAGGTGACCACAAAAGGACTTTGCCATACAAGCCGGTGCCTGGGTACTGAAAGGAGTTGAGGGGCACCTCAAATCCACTGGAGCCTAAGTCTGGAGGTCCCCTGATTAAAGGGACCTTTTGAAAGAAAACGAAGATATTACAATTCATCAACGCGTGCAACAGAATCAGAACCATCTTCGGAGCAGTTATGTATTTTCTGAACTCTAGGAACAAGCCCAGTGAACATTTAAAGGTGTGCCAATGTATACTTATATCAAAATTTAACACAGACTTCTTTGTAGAGAGAATCTCTTATAAGCAACACCTGTCAATAAAGAGCCAATGGCCAATGAGCTGAGGCAGGAAATAGGAGGTGGGACATTGACAGGAAGAGAGAGGATTCTGGGAAAAGAGAGATGAAAAGGAGTAAGGGGAGGTGCTGGGGGAGACGCTGAGGAAGAAAGAGGCCAGGGCAGAAGGAGAGGCAGCTGGCTGTGTAGAAGACATAAAATAGACATAGTAACGGAATGGGTTAAATAAGTTACAAACTAGTCAGGGAATGAGTTGAGGCTTGTAGCCAAGTCATTTATTAATAAATCATTAGTCTCAGAGTCATCTTCTGGGAGCAGGACCTGAGAAGGAAAAACGGTTTTATTTATTTTACATTTTTTTTCTGAAAGCTTGTGTTATCATGCCATTTGTTGATGATGTACCCTGCCTCCTGGAATGGGAGAATACTGCACTTACCTACCCAGGCAGAAGAGGTGGGTCTATGTGAATTGTTTTGTCCAATCAAATGAAGGACGTGGATGTTTTCTTTCTATCAAAAAGTATGAAGATGGTCAACTTGACAGAATCTGGAATCGTCTGGGAGAAGGGACCTTGAGTATGGGTGGGGTAGGTGTCCTGGCTACGTAAAGTGTTGCAGGAAGATCCACCTAATTGTGGGCTCTGCACCTGAGGAAGCAGAAGGGGACTGATTGCTAACATGCTCGCATTCATCCCTTACCCTTTGCTGCTTCTCTGCAACGTGAAGGGCTACCTCAGTCTCTGCTGCCGTGACTTCCCCAGAACGGTAGCCTGTACCCTTGACATGTGAGCTGAAACAACCGTCCTTAAGTTCCTTCCATCGGCGCGTTCTCGGTGCGTCAGACACCACGGTGCAGAACTGAAAACAGGATCTCGCTCTTGAGGAAATGCTGAAAGGGCTATAGGGATGGCTCTGCCGTTGACACCAGTGAGGACCCAGGCTGAGTTCCTAACACCCACACGGCAACGCACAGTAACTCCAGTAACACCCTCTTCTGGTCCCGGGATGCCAGGGGCATGCACAAGGTGCACATATGTGCATGCAGGCAAAACAGTATAGATAAATAAAAGAGCAAATAAAGTGTTTTTAATGGTGATAGGCACACAGAGATGGACGCTGGGGGTCAGTGCACACTGTCACTCAAAACCCATCTGACACTGCCATTAGTAACATAGAGAGACCTGAGACTCGGCCTAGAATTCCCCTCGCCATAACAAGATATCAGTAATATATAGCTTTCTGAAATGACAGTCTACATGCAAAACGCCTTTCACATAATATTCTCAAAGCTCAGTTGCCATTATTTCTGCTTTGACTAAAGAGACTGGGGCAATGAGCAGAAGACATCCCCACTTGCTCCGTCTTTAAAAAATGTGACGGCGAAGTCTCCACTCGTATTTTCTAGCTAAGCTATACGCCTCGCACAGGAAATACAAATTATTAATAGCAGTTCCTGTATCTTATAAATTCAGAAAGTAATAAATATATAAATGTTAAGCACACAGAGTCAGTGATAGAGAAGGATTTGTTTATTTGCACAATTTATGAAATTGTGACCTTGAAACTCACATGCAAAAAAGCCATTAATCCCAATTTGTAAAGCGCATGGAACCCACAGCAGGACTGGTAATGTGGATAAAAGGCAGCATAAGAAGACACAGGCTGTCTTTTATAGCGCATTTGTCAGCTTCCTTCCCATTAAGCCTCTTTTAAAAGGTGAGGTACATTTCTGACCCTAAAAAATTAAAATTACTCACCCCAATCAATCTGGTATTGTACATTGAGATATATTGCCTTCTTCCGCGAGCACTAAAAGATTTTATAAACCCTGAGGTAACCAGAGATGAATTTCTTAATAAAAATTCAATTTGTAAGGTTTCAATATTATTTACTTCTTGATTGTAATTTGTGAGCCTTGCCCAACACAGCCACATAACTCCCTCCTCTGGCGGTGGACGTAAAATTGATTGGTCCTGTTCAGTAAATAACACATGAGTTGAACCATTTTTTTTTCTTCTCAAGTCTCCCATACTGCCTTGCTATTTACTTTCTGTCAAAACAATCCTTGCATGTCAGCCACCAGACAAAACATAGACATCTATCTAGGAATTTTCCTCTCCGTTTAGTAAATGACTTTGTATCTAAGCGTCTTTCTGCTCACGCAAAATTCACATAGGAAAAAAAAAAAAGTAACTCTGACGTACCTGTTTCACCATTGTGGGAGGAAAAACTGCTGACACTGATCCTTGCTTCTCCCTCAGACCAAGGAATGCGGCTTTATTTTGCACTTCCGGTGCTATTCGGTCTCAGTAGGAATCACCCAGGGACTTAATTGCACCCTTAGGGCCAGAACAGAGGCATACAGTGTTGGCCCACAATATACTTCTGGGACGGGCACATTGGGGGTCCTGGAACTTTCCATTCTGCCTTAGTTTCCTGGAATTCTGGCAGGACAGCGGAAGTCCACATGGATACTGCTCTGCTGGACTCTGGGAGCCTAAGGGGGAAAAAAAATCCCATTGTGCCCTACCGCAACCTTATCAGTTCAAGACAGAAATCCTCAGACAGGTTCTGTTTCTCCAGCAAGGGACACTGCTCCGAATGAGAAGCCAGGCCATGTTCGGGTCTGTGTGGAATCGAAGCAAACTGTGCCCCTTGAACGACCTCTCTGACCAACTGTTAATCATTATGCAACCCTCGACGGAGGGAAAAATAACAATAAAAACCCTCAACTCTCACTGCACACGGTGGGATAAACACAGGCAGCAACCCAAGAGCCCAATAACTCGGGGAGGGTGTCTCAAAGCTGAAACTGGCATTTAATCTCTGGGAAGAGGAAGAGGGCATAGGAAAAAAAAAATAGAACTCTTAATTGAAACCGCGTAGAAGCCCCCAGTCGCTGCTTCACGCTGACAGTCACCAAGCCTGTGTGGAAATTGGCTTCACAGTCTTTGTTTCCTCTGGGCCGCATGCTGCGAATCTGGTTACAATCATAGCTGTTATTAATCAGAACCCGGCTTGGGTTGCTGGCAAGTAAGTGGTACCAGGATGTAAGCTTTCATGTGCAGATACACAGGCTCCATTGACTTTGCTCTCAAATTCCCACATACTGCTCATCAATATGTACAGAAGGCTCTCTAGGGCGGAACATCCGAGGCACGGGAAAGGCCAATGAGACTGACCAGAGAAAGAAATTAGGATCGACAGATGTTTGACTGCTGCAAGGTCAGAGAGGCAGGTAAATGCGGTCCAGAAGCAGAGAGCCAAGGCTAGGGGGAGGCCTCGGCCTTGCCCATCAAGCAGAGGCTCCAGAAGCACTGCAAAGTCACCTCCTGGGAAAAGACCAACAGGGCCTTAAGCAAACAACTATGGTGTCAGCCCAGATCTCGGGTTCAAGCACCTGGCTGAGAAGCCTCTGGCAAGAAACGACAAGTGTGGCCAAGTGGCAGAACATGTGCTCGGCATGCACAAAGCTGTGAATTCAACTCCCAACACCAAATAAATAAACAGAGGAATAAAAAGTTGACATAGAAGCCGAGCCCCGGATGGGGATTGATGATTTACATGAAGGACAGCCGCTTGGGAGCGGTACATACATAAATTACACCTTTCTACAAATCCCCCGACTTACCTCTGCCACCCCAACACCTACTAGTTGGCACAGCAGCACCTACTCTCATTCTGGCTCGACCACAGTCCCAGGTCAGCAGCTAGAATGGCCACTTGCCTTCCTTCCTGGGTAGTTCTTTCTCCCACTTCAAACCTCTATGGCTTCTTCAATGTATCATGGCCAATCCCCCCGACTGGGAGGAAGCCATCTCCAGACAAAACAGAAAATGGGAAAAGCCCTCTATACATTTCTCTTTAATACTTGCTTTTCTTTATAACACACACACACACACGCACGCACGCACGCACGCACTCACGCACACAAGAATACACAGGTGCATACACATGCATAGGCACCTACCGAATGCACACAGAGACTCATACACCATAGTTCTAAGCTACCTGGAGTCGTTAGAACATTCACTAGTGGACTGATTCCCTCCAGCCCACACCGCTCAAAACCTGTGTTCCCTCCTCGCTCTTGTCAGAAGTTTGGCATCTTCCACCAGAGGCTGCAGCTAAGGATCACCAGTCGCCACCTAGTGGCTGAAGGCACCATACATTTATTCTTAGGCTTTAAAGTAAGTCTTAGGAGGCAAGATGTATATTTTTGCCAAGCTCGTTCCCGCTGGAAGTTCAGAAGAGAACATGCCCCAGCCAATTCTCATTTCCAGGGCCAGAGGGCTTTCCTCGGCTCACGGTTTCAGGGGTTCAAACCTCCTCTTCCAGTCTGGCACCAGCTATACCCACCCTCAGCTCCTGCCTTCCATAAGGACCTCTGTAGTTGCATCCGGTCCGCCGGAATAACCCAGAATGAGACCTTTGAGATCTCAGTATCTCTCTGGGAGCTCTCAGAGACTGAGCCACCAACCAAAGAACACACGGGCTTGAATGAGGCCCCCGGCACATATGTAGCAGAGAGGCTCAGCGCAGTCCCCCACCCCCACCCTCCAGCGACTGGAGTGGAGGTTCTCCATAAAGCTGTAGCCTGACTGTGGTATACATTCCCCAGTAGGGCTACATTGTCTGCCCTCAGTGAGAGAGGATGAGCCTACCCTGGCTGAGACTTGATGCACCAGGGTAGAGGGGAATGGGGATGGGTCGCCTCCATCCTCTCAGAGGAAAAGGGTTGGGAGATTGGAGAGAGGATCTATGTGAGGCGGTACCAAGAGGAGGCGGAGTTTAATGTTAATTAATTGATTGATTTTTAAAAACAATCTAAAAATTCTTAACTCGGTCACAGCTGCAAAGTCCCCCTCGAAGTTCACAAGGCTTTTCTCGGGCCTACCTGGCTGTTCAGATGTCGTTCCAGATGTCGCAGACTCCGATTTTAAAAAGCCTATCCAGGCGAGGACGAGGTGACTGAAAAGGAAAACTGCCAAATTTGCAAAAACATTAACAAATCTACAGTCAACAAAAGTTATGGTTGAGAACCGCTGGGATTACAGAGAGTTGCTGTGGAAACAGTCCTGCAGAAAAGCTCTTCTCAATTAAAGGACTAGGAAATTAGCAAGGAAATAACAGCTGTGCTCAGCGAAGCAAAATTATCTAAATTCTACCTGATTCAGGACATAGGAAAAACGATGCATCCCTCAGAAGTTTGCTCATGATGCAAAAATAAATAAATGAGTAGATTATAGATAGATAGATAGATAGATAGATAGATAGATAGATAGATAGATAGATAGATGATAGATAGATAGATGATAGATAGATAGATAGATAGATAGATAGATAGATAAAAGCCCACTCGTAAATTTGTCTTCAAACATCTTTTTACCAAAAATGAGTCAATCTTGATTCACTCGCTCTGATCTTTTTGAGGTACATAATTTCATCCCAAAATAAAACTTATTTTCACAAGTATTGGATTTGATTTTAAAAACAACTATTTAAAAAAAACATATTTTACTATTCTTTATAAATTTCAGTCCCTATTCTAAGTGGGTTCTTTTTCAGTGCAAATATTTTCTTTTCTCTTTTTTAAGTTTATTAATTTCTATTTTGTGTGCATTGGTGTTTTTCCTGCCTGTATGTATGTGTGAAGGTGTTGGATTTTCTGGAACTGGAGTTATAGACAGCTGTGAGCTGCTATGTGGGTGCTAGGAATTGAACCCAGGTCTTCTGGAAGGGCAGCCAGTGAGTGTGTGCTCTAACCGCTCAGCCTTATCTCCAGGCCCAGTGCATATTTTCTAGCAAAAAATAAGCCCTAGGAAAAGATGATGGATGAAGGCCAACCTCCGAGAAAGACCAAAATACATGTAAGAGGCCCAGCTCTGAGAGCTCTGAGTGCAAGACCACACACTGTCCTAGACACAGCCTCTTTCTCTGCGGGACCCAAACATTTTTCCCATGACCAAAGTTTCTACCCAAAGCTTCACCTGTCTAGGGAAAGCTCATCAGTTTGGTAAACTTAATTTTGCTTTTTTTTTAAAAAAAATAAAAATTGTATATAGTCACTGTACAAAATGGTGGGCAGGCTTTCATACTACCTTCTTGTTAAGGACCATAAAAGTATTGGCATACACACACACACACACATACACACACACACATACACACACACACACACACACATACACACACACACACACACACACACACACCTACTTTCGGTTTCCAGTTTCCTCTTTTTAAAGATTAGTGATCGTGCAAAATACACTGACATTTTTGAACATCTGGACACTTGGACATTTGAACATAAGGACAAATGCACCATGGGTTCTCTTGTGTGTTCGCACTGTGTAACCGAAAGTCCCATGTAAACATAAAAGAGACATAAACCACATAGTTACTGTGTAATCTGTATTAAATTAGAGATTCGATAGCCTGCACAAAGGAAGACAATTTGTAAAATTGTAGTAAGGGCTAAATGACAGGAGGATTTCTAGCAAGAGGAACCCTTAGCTGCAAATGCAAAGATGTTCAGGACCCCAGATAGAGGGCACTATTCCCACATGTATCCAGAATGATGGGGGTGGGGAAAGGACCTTTTTTACCCCCTATTCAACTCGAACCCCAATCAAGAAATTCTTTTCCTTTTTGAGGACTTTAATGAATTCATCTCCTCCCTCTGCCTGGCAGATGCTGAGCACAAAAGGACATGACCCAGAAGCAGCTGGTCACAGGGCTGGGCTCAGTGGAAGAGGAAGCCCTGACAAGCCGGTTTCCAGGTTGAGAGGGAAACATTTACATCAACGAAGTTGAAAGGTATACTTATAGACATGTTAAAGACATGTTCCTAAGATCGACGTTTAGCCTCAAATAAAAACATGTCTAAAAAGTTTTTGATAATCTTTTCACCAAAAGGTGGCTCTATGTCACCTTGTCCCTGAATCCAGGCTCCCTTAATGTCCGGTTGCCACTAAGTGATTTTCTCAACAGTAATACCCAACAAGTTACAAAGCCCCCTGCGCTCATACGGCCATTCCTTGGTTTAATGTACTGTTCTTGGAGTCTCTTAGATACTTAATTTCTTTTAAGGGAGGAACTGGTTATTTCATTTTGCATTGGGTCCACAAATCATGACATTGGTCCTGAGGCAGCTCAAACAAACCCATTCATCTTCTGAGTTCTGGTGAAGCCCTCTGAATCACCGTGAGGCCACGGTGCGGGGAGAACGTCAACTATCCCACCCAAAGAGAATCTTGCAGAGTGCAGGAATTCCAGACTTCAAAAAGACATGCTCTGTCCTGGTGACCTGGAAACTATCCTCACGCGCAGTTTCCTGGCTGGCCAGCTTGGGAGAGTGACCGTGAGTCAGCAGCACCACAGCAGGAACCATGTCTAGGTGGCCCTGTAACCTTCCAAGTCTCCTTCTGCTCAGCCAGATCTGCTCACCTGCAAGTCAGACAAAGGAGATGGTAGCGAAGGATCCAGAAATCATAGAAGGGCCCGCTGACTCCCCTGGGACATACCTGGCTGTCCTGAGCAGTGTGCTGTCCCCCCAGAGCTCCACTGTCCCGCAGCAGCACCAGGGTCATACAAACATGAGACTTCATCCAGCAGCAGATGGAGGCTGATGCAGAGACCCAAAGCCAAACATCAGGGAATGCTCCGAGAGTCTTGTGGAAGAGTAGATTAACTAACCTGGGCCCATGGGCGCCCTGGAAGAACGAACTAAAGATCTGCAGGGGCTGAACCTAGGCCCGCCACGTATTTGTAGCAGATGTGCAGTCTGATCTTCATGCGGGTCCCATAACAATTGGAGCGGGGCTTGTCTCTAGCTCTGTTGCCTGCCATTGGATCCCCTTCCCCTAGCTGGACTGCCTGGTTGGGCCTCAGTGAGAGAGGACTTGCTTACTCCTGCTGCGATTGGTAACCAAGGAGGGGTCCCCCCTCCCCCCGCGCGCCCCAGGGAGAATGGGGGAAGGGACTTGTAAGGTGGGACTGGGAGGAAAGCAGGGAGTAGGAGTTGTGATCCGGATATAAAGTGGGTAAATTAATTAATGAATTTAAAAAAGTTTAAAAACCATGTTCTGTCAGCCCTCAGCTGTTCAGACCGGCCCCTGGTAGCCTGTGCCTCACCACAGATACATGGTAGACCCAGAGCCCCAGCACCCAAATGAACCTTTCCAGAAACTGTGAGTGGGGCCAAAACCTCTGGCAGTGCTAACCCTGTAAATTTTAAGCTGAATTCTTACGAAATGAGTTTAATAAACTTATAAAATGAGTTTAACGGCCTTTATGAACAGCTAGATATTATTCCCTAAAATATGATTTATATTATACATATAATAAAATATATGTATTATTTGAAAGAAATCATGCAGTATCTATCTGTGCTTTTTGCTCTGGCTAATTTTGCTCAACACGATGGTTTCCAGTATCATCTGCTTTCCAGCAACTACGATTTCATTTTCAGCGTGGCTAAATGAAACTCCATTGCGTCTAGACATTTGTATCGGTTCCTCTGTGATACAGGCACATAGGGATTCTGCTGCTTGGCTGTTGTAAATAGTGCTCCGACACGGAGGGCTGTTCAGGGATCGCTGTTGTTTGCTGGCTTGTGTGTCTTTGAGCATTCCCTCAGGAATCACCAAGACTGAATCCAGTAGTAGCCTCCTTTTCAGTTTTCGAGGAGACTTCCCTGCCAATTTCCCCAGTGGCTGTGCCAGTTTACATTTCCCACAGCAACGATGCCTAGTTTCTCTGTCTGCGCATGCTCACTAGCATTCATTGTTATTCTTTCTGATTAGAGAACCGGCAGGGAGAAGATTTTAGACAGGGTTTCACGTACCCTAAGTCAGCCTCAGTGAACTCCTGATCACTGAGCCCGCACCTCCCCAAGGGCTAAGTTGACAGCTGTGTGCCACCGTGCCCGATCCTCGTTGATTTCCTTGATGATAGACAAGGTTTCAATGGAATCTCAAGATAGCTTTAATTTGGATTCCCCGGGTGACTGCAAGAATCAGACTGTTTTCTGTTTCATTTATTTGCCCATCCATCGATTGAGTGTTTAATGTCTAGAATTGTTTATAGATTCTGCACACTACCTTTCCAAAAGGCTCTCTTCACTATGGTAACGGCTTCCTTTGCTGTGCACCTAGCTTTGTTTAATTTCATGGACTCCCGTTGGTTGGTTACTGGTCCCATTTCTTGAGCTGAGGAGTCCTTCTCAGAAAGCCCTGGCCTATGCCCATATCTTAGCCCATGACCTCATTTCCTCCTATATCTCCTTCAGTGTCAGGTCTTACAGTAAGGCCTTTGATCCATGTTGAGGGTTTAAAAAAAGAAACAGGAATAAAGATAAGGAATAGTTTCATTCTTCAGTAATATTTGTTAAAGAGCCCTTTCCTCCAGGTCATGTCTTTTGTTTTGTTTTGTTTTGTTATTTTGTTTGATTGTTGTTTTTACTTCTTTGTCAATAATTAGTTGGCTGTAGTTGTGTAGGCTTGTTTCCCAGTCCACTATTTTATTGCTCTGGTCTACATGTGTTTTTTTTGCTAGCACAATGCTGATTTTATTAATACATCTGTGTAGTATATTGGTAACTGTGGTAACTAGGTTTCCCTCAGCATGGTTCTCTCTACCTAGGAGTGCTTGGATGATTGGGTCTTCTCTACTTCCCTATGAATTTTATAATTGTTTATAATTCCATGAAGACTCGCACTGACCCTTTGATAGAAGTTGAATGGAATCTATTCAATCTATTTGTATTATATCTGTTCTTGCAAAAACAATTCTGCCAATCCACGAGCATGGGAGGCCTTTCCATCTTCTAATGTCTTCAATTTCATTCTTCAGTGTCTTCATGTTTCCATCGTAGAGGGTTTCCTCAGTTAGATTTATTCCTGGGTTATGTTTTGCCTTTCTTTCTTTCTTTTTTTTTTTTTTTTTTTTTTTTTTTGGTTTGTTTGTCTGATTGATATTTGTTAACAGTTTGCCTGTTTGTTGTTTCAAGCTACTGTGAATAGGGTCTTTTGGCTATTTTTTGTTGGTAAGTTCATTTTTGGTGCACAGGAAAATGTGGTTCTCTATGTGAGTTTTGAATCCTGCCACTTTGCTGAAACTGCTTACCACTTACTTCTAAGATTTTCTAGTGCAGTTGTTAAGGTCTTCCAGTGTAGGATCGCATCTTCTACAAAGAAGGATACTTGACTTCTTTCTTTCCTACCTACTTCATCTTATTTCTTTCCTTGGCTTATTGCTCCAGCTAAGATTATACTGAGTGAGAGTGAGGCAAGTAGACACCCATGTTTCATTCCTATCTCTAGAGAAAAGGCTTTCAGGTTTTCCTTACTATATCCTAAAAGTTTTTCTTTCTTGATTTCTGCCTGGACCCAGTTTTCATTCAGGAGTGTGTTGTTTAGCTTTCATGAGTTTGTGTACTTTCTGTCATTTCTACTGTTACTGTCCAGCTTTCATCCATAGCGGTCAGACAGGATTCAGGATGTTATTTCAACTTTGATATATTTTCTGAGACTTGCTTTATGTCCTAATATGTGAACACTGGAGAAAGTTCCATTGGCTAGTGAGAAGAAAATAGATTCTTTAGTGATTGGACCAAATGTTCTGTAATATCTATTAGATCCATTTGATTTGTGATATTATTTAACTCACAGTTATTTAGTTTATGTCTGGACTTGTCTATTGGAAAGAGTGGAGTATTAAAGTCACCCATTATCATTGTGTTATTAGTCAGGATTCTCTAAAGAGCAGAACTGATAGAATGAATATATAAATCTAAGGTTTGTTAGTGTTGCTGTACTGTAGGCTGTGATCTGGGTCATCCATCAGTGGCTGTTGCCTAATAGAAAGGCCAAGAATCTGGTAGTTGCTCAGTTCATGAGACTGGATGTCTTAGTAGTCCCAGTCTAGTGATGGAGTCATAGAGGATTCCATGAGACCTACTGGTCTTCAGTCTACACTGGAATCCCAAGGAAGAGTAGGTTCTAATACAGGTGAAGTAATGCCTCAGGACAGGGCAGATGAATGTAGTCAGAGCAAGGACAAGCAGATGTTGTGGTATAATAAAAAAGGCAGGTGTTGTGGTATAATAAAAAGAGGGCATGACCAGTTCTTGTGTGTCACTGCTCCATGCCTGGTCCCTTGTACTCTCAAACCCAGGAAGTGACTCCCTGGCATTAGTTCCAGCACCATAGGGCTATATAGAACTAACCTTAATTTAGCTCGCCAGCATCTGGCTTCAGTGAGGAACCACGCCACATTAGCCTAGCTATCATCTAGCCTCAGTGGTCTCTCCCCTCCCATTGCAAGTCACCTTGGCCACCCTAGCCAGCCAGGAGCTCTGGTCCCAGCTACTTGGTAAAATCAAGACTCAACAAACTTTAACCCAACAACCAGATTTATATGTTAAATACTCAGTGTAAAATACATCCACACAATAAACTTACAACCAATTGATAAGGACATAAAACTCCCACCTAGAAGAGATGTTTGCCTGTAGAAATCTCTCCCTTAAGAAGTATTCACAACAACTTGTATCTATCTAGAGATGCATGGCAAGGATCATTTATGTCTACCTCCATGTTGCCTCTCCCTCCTCCTTCTCTCCTTCCCTTTTCCCCACCTTATTCATTTAGTGTCCGATCATGGCCTTGATCTAACTTGTGCCAGCCCTTATCCATTTGCCTACAAATTTCATGAAGTCATTACTTTTAATGGCTGAGTAGTACTCCATTGTGTAGCTGTACCACATTTTCTGTATCCATTCCTCTGTTGAAGGACATCTGGGTTCTTTCCAGCTCCTGGCTATTATAAATAAGGCTGCTATGAGCATAGTGGAGCATGTGTCTTTGTTGTATGTTGGAGCACCATTTGGGTATATGCCCAGGAGTGGTATAGCTGGTTCCTCAGGTAATACTATGTCCAATTTTCTAAGAAACAGCCAAACTGATTTCCCCGGTGGTTGTACCAGTTTGCAATCCCACCAGCAATGGAGGAGTGCTCCTCTTTCTCTACATCTTTGCCAGCATCTGTTGTCACCTGAGTTCTTTATCTTAGCCATTCTGAGTTATAAGGTGGAATCTCAGGGTCATTTTGATTTGCATTTCCCTGATGACACGTATGTTGAACATTTCTTTAGGTGCTTCACGGGCATTTGATATTCCTCATTGAGAATTCTTTGTTTAGCTCTGTACCCCATTGTAAATAGGGTTATTTGATTCTCTGGAGTCTAACTTCTTGAGTTCTTTTTATATGCTATATATTAGTCCTCTATTGGTTGGTAAAGACCTTTTACCATTCTGTAGGTTTCTGTTTTGTCCTATTGACAGTATCTTTTGCCTTATAGAAGCTTTTCAATTTTATAAGATCCCATTTGTCAATAGTTGATCTTAGAACCTGTGCCATTGGTATTCTGTTCAGGAAGTTTTCCCGTATGCCAATGTGTTCTAGGCTATTTCCCAATTTCTCTTCAAATAGATTCAGTGTATCTGGTGTTATATTGAGGTTTTGATCCACTTGGAATCGAGCTTTGTACAAGGAAATAAGAATAGGTCTATTTGCATTCTTCTACATGCAGACCACCACTTAAGCCAGCACTATTTGCTCTGTAGAAAAGCTTGAGGTCAGAGAGATGGTGTTTCCTCCAGTTCTCTTATCATTGAGAATAGTTTTCACTATCCTGGGATTTTGTTGTTCCAAATGAAATTGAGAATCACTCTTTCCATCTCTGTGAAGAATTGAGTTGAAATTTTGATGGGGATCAAATTGAATCTCTAGATTGCTTTTGATAAGATGGCCATTTTACTATGTTAATCCTGTCAATACATGAGCATGGGTGACTTTCCATCTTCTGAGATCTTCTTCAATTTCTCTCTTCAGAGACTTGAAGTTCTTGTCATACAGATCTTTCACTTGCTTGGTTAGAGTCACACCGAGGTATTTCACGTTATTTGTGACTATTGTGAAGGATATCATTTCCCTAATTTCTTTCTCAGCCTGTTCATCCTTTGAGTAGAGGAAGGCTGCTAATTTGTTTAATTTTTATATCCAGCCACTTGGTTGAAGTTGTTTATCAGCTGTAGGAGTTCTCTGGTGGAATTTTTTGGGTTACTTAAGTATACTAGCATATCATCTTCAAACAGTGATATTTTGACTTCTTCCTTTCCAATTTGTATCCCATTGACCTCCTTTTGTTTTCTAATTGCTTTGGCTAGGACTTCAAGAACTATATTGATTAAGTAGGGAGAGAATGGACAGCTTTGTCTAGTCCCTGATTTTAGTGGGATTGCTTCAAGTTTCTCTCAGTTTAGGTTGATATTAGCTCCTAGTTTGCTGTATATTGCTTTTACTATGTTTAGATATGGACCCCGAATTCCTGATCTTTCCAAGACTTTTATCATGAAGAAGTGTTGAATTTTGTGAAATGCTTTCTCAGCATCTAACCAGATGATCATGTGGTTTTTTTTTTCTTTGAGTTTGTTTATATAGTGGATCTTGTTGATAGATTGCCATATATTGAACCATCCCTGCATCCCCGGGATGAAGCCTTACTTGACCATGGTGAATGATCATTTTGATGCGTTCTTGGATTCAGTTTGTAAGAATTTTATTGAATATTTTGGCATCGATATTCATAAGGGAAATTGTTCTGAAATTCTCCTTCTTTGTGGGTCTTCATGTGGTTTTTGTATAAGCACAACTGTGGTTTCATAGAACAAATTGAGTAGTGTTCATTCTGTTTCTCATTTGTGGGATAGTTTGAAGAGTATTGGTATTAGGTCCTCCTTGAAGGTCTGATAGAATTCTGACCTAAAAATCATCTGGCTATGGTCATTTTGGGGGGGGGGGTGTTGGGAGACTTTTAATGACTACTTTTATTTCTTCAGAGTGTATGGGACTATTTAAGTGGTTTATCTGATCATGATTTAACTCTGATACCTGGTAACTGTCTAGAAAGTTATCCATTTCACCCACATTTTCAAGTTTTGTTGAGTATAGGTTTTTGTAGTAGGATGTGATAATTTTTTTTAATTTCTTTAGTTTCTGTTGCTGTGTCTCTGTTTTCATTTCAGATTTTGTTAATTTGGATACTGTCTCTGTGCCCTCTGGTTGTCTGGCTAAGGATTTATCTATGTTGTTGATTTTCTCAAAGAACCAGCTCCTGGTTTTCTTGATTCTTTGTATAGTTATTTTTGTTTCTACTTGGTTAATTTTAATACTGTGTTTGATTATTTCCTACCATCTACTCCTCTTGGGTTTATTTGTTTCTTTTTTCTAGAGCTTTCAGATGTGCTATTAAGGTGTGAGTGTATGCTTTCTAAAAGGTCTTTAATTTCTTTTTTTCTTCCTTGACCAAATTATCATTGAGTAGGGAGTTGTTCAGCTTCCATGTGTATGTGGGCTTTCTGTTATTTTTCTTGTTTTGTTTTGTTTTTTTGTTATTGAAGACCAGCCTTAGTCTGTGGTGATCTGATAGGCTGCATGGGATTATTCCTATCGTCTTGTATCTGTTGAAGCCTATTTTGTGACTGGTTATATGGTCAATTTTGGTAACATGAAGTGCTGAGAAGAAGGTATATTCTTTTGTTTTAGGATGAAGTATTCTATAGATATCTGTTAAGTACATTTCATTCATAACTTCCATTAGTTTTACTGTGTCTCTGTTTAGTTTCTGTTTCTATGATCTATCCATTGATGAGAGTAGAGTGTTGAAATCCTCCACTATTATTGTGTGAGATGAAATGTGTGCTTTGCATGTGCTCTAGCACACGTGGGGCCTAGATGTTTAGAATTGAAAGTTCATCTTGGTAGATTTTTTTCCTTTGATGAATATGAAATGTCCTTCCTCATCTTTTTTTGATAACTTTTAGTTGAAAGTCAATTTTATTTTGTATTAAGATGGCTACTTCAGCTTGTTTCTTGAGACCATTTGCTTGGAAGTTTTTCCCAGTCTTTTGCTCTGAGTTGGTGTTTGTCTTTGTCACTGAGGTGCATTTCCTGTATGCAGCAAAATGCTGGGTCCTGTTTACATATCCTATGTGTTAGTCTTTGTCATTTTCTTGGGGAATTGAGTTCATTGTCGTTAAGAGCTATTAAAGATCAGTGATTGTTGCCTCCTGTTTTTGTTGTTAGAAGTGGAATTAAGTTTGTATGGCTATCTTCTTTTGGGTTTGTTGCAAGAAGATTAATTTCTTACTTTTTCTTTACTTAGTTTCCCTCCTTGTGTTGGAATTTTCCATCTATTATCCTTTGTAGGGCTGGATTTGTGGAAAGATATTAAGTTTGGTTTTGTCGTGGAATATCTTCGTTTCACCATCTATGCTAATTGAGAGTTTTGCTGGTTATAGTACCTGGGCTGGCAATTGTTTTCTCTTAGGGTCTGTGAGAAGTCTGGTGTAATTCTGATAGGTCTGCCTTTATATGTTACTTGACCACTGCTTTTGATATTCTTTCTTTGTTTTTTGCATTTGGTGTTTTTATTATTATGTGACAGGAAGAAATTTTTCTGGTCCAACCTATTTGAAGTTCTGTAGGCTTCTTGTGTGTTTATAGTCATCTCTTTCTTTAGGTTAAGGAAGTTTTGTTCTAGAACTTTGTTGAAGATATTTACTGGCCCTTTGAGTTGGGAATCTTCACTCCCTTTCATGCCTATTACCCTTCACTTTGGTCTTTTCATTGTGTCCTGGATATCCTGGATATTTTGGATTAGGAGACGTTTGCATTTTGCATTTTCTTTGGCTGTTGTGTCAATGTTTTCTATGGTATCTTCTATGCCTGAGATTCTCTCTTCTATCTCTTGTATTCTGTTGGTGATGCTTGCATGTGTAACTCTTGATCTCTTTCCTAGGTTTTCTATCTCCAGGTTGTCTCCCTTTGTGATTTCTTTATTGTTTCTATTTCCATTTTTTAGATCCTGGATGGTTTTGCTCAGTTCCTTCACCTATTTGGTTGTGTTTTCCTGTATTTCTTTAATGGACTTGTGTGTTTCCTCTTTAAAGGCTTCTACCTATTTATCTGTGTCCTTGTATTTCTTTAAGGGAGTTATTTATGTCCTTCTTAAAGTCCTCTATCATCATCATGAGATGTGATTTTAAATCAGAATCTTGATTTTTCAGGTGTGTTGGGGTATCCAGGGCTTGCTGCAGTGGGAGAACTGGGTTCTGATGATGCCAAGTAACCTTGGTTTCTGTTGCTTATGTTCTTATGCTTGCCTCTTGCCATCTGGTTATCTCTGGTGCTAGCTGGTTTTGCTGTCTCTGACTGGAGCTTGTCCTCCTGTGAGCCTGTCAGCCTGTTGTCTTAGGTGTTTCCACATTCCTTAGGGACAAGCTCTCTCTGAGTGGGATTGGGGTGCTGTTAACTGTGATCTTAGGTGTATCAGCACTCCTGGGAGATCTGTTGTTTCTGGGTGAGATTGGTGTGCACATAGCTGTGGCACAGGATCAGCCCCAGGGCTCAGATGGAAACCAGATAGATCCTGCCTCAATTTGCTTTTATTATGACATGTTTTTCTTTTACCTTTAATGTTGACTAATAGTTCTGATAGGTATAGTAGTCTGGGCTGGCATCTGTAGTCTTTCAGATCGTGCAGTGTTCCCATCCAGGCCTTTCTGACTTTTAGCATCTCCACTGAGAAGTCAGGCGTTATTCTAATGGGCCTACCTTTATATGAGTCTTGGTCTTTTTCTACTGAAGCTTTTAACATTCTTTCTTTTAGTGTTTGATTATAATGTGTCATGGGGAGTTTCTTTTAATGGTTCTCTCTCTCTCTCTCTCTCCCTCTCTCTCTCCTATATGGCTTATATTTTGATAGGAATCTCTTTCTTTAGATTAGGGAAATTTTCTTCTATAATTTCATTAAGAAGATTTTTCCATGGCTTTGGTCTTCTTCCATGGTCTCTTCTCTTTCCTCTCCACCTATTATAGGTATTATTTTTTCATAGTACCTCAGAATTCCTGGATGGCTTTGTGTCTAGTAATTTGTATATGTTTTGTTTTAGATTTAACATTATTTGGGTGGGTGATCCATTTCTTCTACCTTGTCTTCAAGGCCTGATATTCCCTTCCACTTCCTCTAGTCTATTTGTGAAGCTTTCTTCTGAGCTTCTTAATTCATGTCCTGAGTTTTTTCATTTTGATTCATTTATTCATTTTCCCGAGGAATATTGTAATATAATGAGGTTTTCAGAGACATGTTGTCTTGGTTGTTCAAGTTTGTATTAAGATATTTGTAGTGTTTCTTGGTGTGAATAGCTGGCCTTGTCTTTGTTAGAGGAGTGCTCCTGATGTTGTATGTTGTCACCCCAACCTGTTCAGTTGTGACCAGTTGAATGATACTTGGTTTTCAGTCTTGAGGCCACTCTAGATTTCTTGGTTCAGACTCTAGATGGTCCCACCTCATTACAGAAGGTAGAAGGCTGATAACAGACAAGGAGGCTTAGGGTACCTCTAACTAGGATTCTCTGGGTCAGCTCCACAACAACCCTGAAGACCAGCAATAGTTAAGGGAAAGTATAGATGGCTGGTAGGCTGACAAAGATCTCCTTCCCGGATTTCTACTTCAAACTCAAGTTTGTACTCTAAGCCGGAGTTCTTGTTGGTACTCTAGGTTCTGACTCCAAGCAGTTCCAGATCAATATGGTGGGCTGCATAGCTGAGAGTTGAACAGGTGGGAAAGGGGGACTGTCTCTGGAGATCTCTTAAGTAAGTTTCCAGCTCTACACATGGGAGACCAGCAGTGTGTGATATAGCTGACAATGGGTAGAGGCGGCTAAATTAACTCTAGGATTCCCTGCCTGAAGTTCTGATTTGAACTCCAGGTTTAGATTTACTGATCTTTCCAGGGCTTTTATCATGAAGGGATGTTGAATTTTGTCAAGTGCTTTCTCAGCATCTAATGAAATGATCATGTGATTCTTATCTTTGAGTTTGTTTATATAGTGGATTATGTTGATGGATTTTCCGTATATTCAACCATCCCTGCATCCCTGGGATGGAGCCTACTTGGTTATGATGGATGATCATTTTGATGTGTTCTTGGATTTGGTTTGCAAGAATTTTATTGAGTATTTTTGCATCAATATTCATAAGAGAAATTGGTCTGAAGTTCTCTTTCTTTGTTGGGTCTTTGTGTGGTTTCAGTATTAGAGTAATTGTGGCTTCATAGAAGGAATTTGGTAACGCTCCACCTGTTTTAATTTTGTGGAATAGTTTGTACACTATTGGTATGAGGTCTTCTATGAAGGTCTGATAGAATTCTGCACTAAACCCATCTGGTCCTGGGCTCTTTTGGATTGGGAGCCTTTTTTTTTTCTAAAGATTTATTTACTTTATGTATGTGAGTACACTGCAGCTCTCTTCAGACACACCAGAAGAGGGCGTCAGATCCCATTACAGATGGTTGTAAACCACCATGTGGTTGCTGGGAATTGAACTCAGGACCTCAGGAAGAGCAGTCAGTACTCTTTTTTTTTTTTTTTTTTTGGTTCTTTTTTTCGGAGCTGGGGACCGAACACAGTCAGTACTCTTAACCACTGAGCCATCTCTCTAGCCCCTGGTTGGGAGACCTTTAATGACTGCTTCTATTTCTTTAGGAGTTATGGGGTTATTTAGATAGTTTATTTGTTCCTGATTTAACTTTGGTACCTGGTATCTGTCTAGAAAATTGTTCATTTCCTCCAGATTTTCCAGTTTTGTTGAATATAGGCTTTTGTAGTAGGATCTGATGATTTTTTTAATTTCTTCAAATTCTGTTGTTGTGTCTCCCTTTTCATTTCTGATTTTGTTAATTTGGACCCAGGGCTCCAACTGCATATGTAGCAGAGAATAGCCTTGTTGGGGCACCAGTGGAAGGGGAAGCCCTTGGTCCTACCAAGGTTGGACCCCACCAAGGCAAGGGAACATGGGGGAGCAGTAAAGGGGATGTACTGGGGAGGTCGAAGGGAGAGGAGGGCAGCTTATGGACAGGAAACCAGAAAGGGGGATAACATTTGAAATGTAAGTAAAGAAATATATCTAATAAAAAATTTTAAAAAATTATTCCATGTTGGGTTGGTGGTCATGAATTCCTCAAGTTTGTGCTTTTCTTAAAATGTCTTTATTTCTACTGATTTTGAAAGGCACTTTGGGGGATAAATAATCTAGATTGGCAGCTATTTACTTTCAGGTACTGAAATATATCATTGCATACATTCCTGCCCGTGAGGAATTCTGTTGAAAATTGTGATGTTGTTCTGACATATTTCTTTTTAAATGAGTTGCCATTTTCTCTTATAACTTTTAATAATATTTCTTTGTTTTGTACATTGGGCATATCAACTGTAATATGTCATGGAGAGTTCTCTGGATATATATGTTGAGGTGCTATAAATGCCTCTTGTGATTTGATACACATTTCTTTCACTGGATTTTGAATTTTTTTTCTGTTGAAATTGTACTGAATGGGTTTTCTATGCCTTTAATATTTATCTCAATTTCTTCTTATTTATATTTATTTATTTGTATGTAGGTATGTGCATTCCACAGCGTGCACGTGGAGGTCAGAGGACAACATATAAAAGTTAGTTTTCTCCATCTACTGTGCAAATATTTTCCTGCGAATCAAATTTAGATAACCAAGCTTGGTAGAAATGCCCTCACCTACTGAGCCATCTTGATTCACCAGGACAAAGCTGCTTTCTTCTACCACATGACATTTTAGGTTTGACTCAATCCTATCTCAGAGATCTTGAAAGTTGTAGGTTATGATTATTTATTATTGTCCTTTATTGCTGTTTAAGTAAAATATTTCTTCAACGTGGTCCTTCACTCCTGATAATCTCTCTTCCGCATGGTTATTCTTTCTGGTCTACTTTCCTCTTTGTTTTTATTTGATTCATTAAGTTTCTAATTTCCAACACTTCCATTTGGGTTTCACGTATAATCTTCATTTTCTTGCTACCTCTATCATTCATGTTGCCGAATCTAGAGTCTTGGCATGATGCTGTCTCTCGCCGATGTCGCCCTTTCATCTGTATCGCTGATACTCTCATTCCTGTTGCTTATTTTACCTTGTGTGCTGCCGTCATTCACATTACTGATTTCGTCATTGCTCACTCTCCCTTGTGCGTGAGTTACCAACAGCTGCGAACTGCCTTATGGGTGCCAGGAACAGTAGCAGGTATCCTTGACTACTGACGCCTCTTCCTACCCCAGAAAAGAAAGTCCTGCTGTGGGATCTATCACAGAGCTAGAACTTTGTGTTGCCTGGACACCCTTCTGTCTCCCTGAACTTTTCAGCTGTGACTCCCCATGTTCTCCCACTCCGTCTTCTACTCCTCGTCATCCTGACTCTTCTCATTCAGTGTATTACAAGGAGGTAACAATTAATCCTCCATTTCACCAGGAAGTCCTGAAATGTGAGTTCTTTTTTTTTTTTTTTTTTTTTTTTTTATTTATTTATTTATTTATTTTTTTTATTTTTTTTTATTAACTTGAGTATTTCTTATATACATTTCAAGTGTTATTCCCTTTCCCGGTTTCCGGGCAAACATCCCCCTCCCCCCTCCCCTTCCTTATGGGTGTTCCCCTCCCAACCCTCCCACCATTGCCGCCCTCCCCCCATAGACTAGTTCACTGGGGGTTCAGTCTTAGCAGGACCCAGGGCTTCCCCTTCCATTGGTGCTCTTACTAGGATATTCATTGCTACCTATGGGGTCAGAGTCCAGGGTCAGTCCATGTATAGTCTTTAGGTAGTGGCTTAGTCCCTGGAAGCTCTGGTTGCTTGGCATTGTTGTACTTTTGGGGTCTCGAGCCCCTTCAAGCTCTTCCAGTTCTTTCTCTGATTCCTTCAATAGGGGACCTATTCTCAGTTCAGTGGTTTGCTGCTGGCATTCGCCTCTGTATTTGCTGTATTCTGGCTGTGTCTCTCAGGAGCGATCTACATCCGGCTCCTGTCGGTCTGCACTTCTTTGCTTCATCCATCTAGTCCAATTGGGTGGCTGTATATGTATGGGCCAAATGTGGGACAGGCTCTGAATGGGTGTTCCTTCAGTCTCTGTTTTAATCTTTGCCTCTCCCTTCCCTGCCAAGGGTATTCTTTTTCCTCATTTAAAGAAGGAGTGAAGCATTCACATTTTGATCATCCGTCTTGAGTTTCGTTTGTTCTAGGGATCTAGGGTAATTCAAGCATTTGGGCTAATAGCCACTTATCAATGAGTGCATACCATGTATGTCTTTCTGTGATTGGGTTAGTTCACTCAGGATGATATTTTCCAGTTCCAACCATTTGCCTACGAATTTCATAAACTCGTTGTTTTTGATAGCTGAGTAGTATTCCATTGTGTAGATGTACCACATTTTCTGTATCCATTCCTCTGTTGAAGGGCATCTGGGTTCTTTCCATTTTCTGGCTATTATAAATAAGGCTGCGATGAACATAGTGGAGCACGTGTCTCTTTTATATGTTGAGGCATCTTTTGGGTATATGCCCAAGAGAGGTATAGCTGGATCCTCAGGCAGTTCAATGTCCAATTTTCTGAGGAACCTCCAGACTGATTTCCAGAATGGTTTTACCAGTCTGCAATCCCACCAACAATGGAGGAGTGTTCCTCTTTCTCCACAACCTCGCCAGCATCTGCTGTCACCTGAGTTTTTGATCTTAGCCATTCTCACTGGTGTGAGGTGAAATCTCAGGGTTGTTTTGATTTGCATTTCCCTTATGACTAAAGATGTTGAACATTTCTTTAGGTGTTTCTCAGCCATTCGGCATTCCTCAGCTGTGAATTCTTTGTTTAGCTCTGAACCCCATTTTTTAATAGGGTTATTTGTTTCCCTGCGGTCTAACTTCTTGAGTTCTTTGTATATTTTGGATATAAGGCCTCTATCTGTTGTAGGGTTGGTAAAGATCTTTTCCCAATCTGTTGGTTGCCGTTTTGTCCTAACCACAGTGTCCTTTGCCTTACAGAAGCTTTGCAGTTTTATGAGATCCCATTTGTCAATTCTTGATCTTAGAGCATAAGCCATTGGTGTTTTGTTCAGGAAATTTTTTCCAGTGCCCATGTGTTCCAGATGCTTCCCTAGTTTTTCTTCTATTAGTTTGAGTGTGTCTGGTTTGATGTGGAGGTCCTTGATCCACTTGGACTTAAGCTTTGTACAGGGTGATAAGCATGGATCGATCTGCATTCTTCTACATGTTGCCCTCCAGTTGAACCAGCACCATTTGCTGAAAATGCTATCTTTTTTCCATTGGATGGTTTTGGCTCCTTTGTCAAAAATCAAGTGACCATAGGTGTGTGGGTTCATTTCTGGGTCTTCAATTCTATTCCATTGGTCTATCTGTCTGTCTCTGTACCAATACCATGCAGTTTTTATCACTATTGCTCTGTAATACTGCTTGAGTTCAGGGATAGTGATTCCCCCTGAAGTCCTTTTATTGTTGAGGATAGCTTTAGCTATCCTGGGTTTTTTGTTATTCCAGATGAATTTGCAAATTGTTCTGTCTAACTCTTTGAAGAATTGGATTGGTATTTTGATGGGGATTGCATTGAATCTGTAGATTGCTTTTGGTAAAATGGCCATTTTTACTATATTAATCCTGCCAATCCATGAGCATGGGAGATCTTTCCATCTTCTGAGGTCTTCTTCAATTTCTTTCTTCAGTGTCTTGAAGTTCTTATTGTACAGATCTTTTACTTGCTTGGTTAAAGTCACACCGAGGTACTTTATATTATTTGGGTCTATTATGAAGGGTGTCGTTTCCCTAATTTCTTTCTCGGCTTGTTTCTCTTTTGTATAGAGGAAGGCAACTGATTTATTTGAGTTAATTTTATACCCAGCCACTTTGCTGAAGTTGTTTATCAGCTTTAGTAGTTCTCTGGTGGAACTTTTGGGATCACTTAAATATACTATCATATCATCTGCAAATAGTGATATTTTGACCTCTTCTTTTCCGATCTGTATCCCTTTGATCTCCTTTTGTTGTCTGATTGCTCTGGCTAGAACTTCAAGAACTATATTGAATAAGTAGGGAGAGAGTGGGCAGCCTTGTCTAGTCCCTGATTTTAGTGGGATTGCTTCAAGTTTCTCTCCATTTAGTTTAATGTTAGCAACTGGTTTGCTGTATATGGCTTTTACTATGTTTAGGTATGGGCCTTGAATTCCTATTCTTTCCAGGACTTTTATCATGAAGGGGTGTTGAATTTTGTCAAATGCTTTCTCAGCATCTAATGAAATGATCATGTGGTTCTGTTCTTTCAGTTTGTTTATATAATGGATCACGTTGATGGTTTTCCGTATATTAAACCATCCCTGCATGCCTGGGATGAAGCCTACTTGATCATGGTGGATGATTGTTTTGATGTGCTCTTGAATTCGGTTTGCCAGAATTTTATTGAGTATTTTTGCGTCGATATTCATAAGGGAAATTGGTCTGAAGTTCTCTTTCTTTGTTGTGTCTTTGTGTGGTTTAGGTATAAGAGTAATTGTAGATTCGTAGAAGGAATTCGGTAGGGCTCCATCTGTTTCAATTTTGTGGAATAGTTTGGATAATATTGGTATGAGGTCTTCTATGAAGGTTTGATAGAATTCTGCACTAAACCCATCTGGACCTGGGCTCTTTTTGGTTGGGAGACCTTTAATGACTGCTTCTATTTCCTTAGGAGTTATGGGGTTGTTTAACTGGTTTATCTGTTCCTGATTTAACTTTGATACCTGGTATCTGTCTAGGAAATTGTCCATTTCCTGAAGATTTTCAAATTTTGTTGAATATAGGTTTTTATAGTAAGATCTGATGATTTTTTGAATTTCCTCTGAATCTGTAGTTATGTCTCCCTTTTCATTTCTGATTTTGTTAATTTGGACGCACTCTCTGTGTCCTCTCGTTAGTCTGGCTAAGGGTTTATCTATCTTGTTGATTTTCTCAAAGAACCAACTTTTGGTCCTGTTGATTCTTTCTATGGTCCTTTTTGTTTCTACTTGGTTGATTTCAGCTCTGAGTTTGATTATTTCCTGCCTTCTATTCCTCCTGGGTGTATTTGCTTCTTTTTGTTCTAGAGCTTTTAGGTGTGCTGTCAAGCTGCTGACATATGCTCTTTCCTGTTTCTTTCTGCAGGCACTCAGCGCTATGAGTTTTCCTCTTAGCACAGCTTTCATTGTGTCCCATAAGTTTGAGTATGTTGTATCTTCATTTTCATTAAATTCTAAAAAGTTTTTAATTTCTTTCTTTATTTCTTCCTTGACCAGGTTATCATTGAGTAGAGCATTGTTCAATTTCCACGTATATGTGGGCGTTCTTCCCTTATTGTTATTGAAGACCAGTTTTAGGCCGTGGTGGTCCGATAGCACGCATGGGATTATTTCTATCTTTCTGTACCTGTTGAGGCCCGTTTTTTGACCAATTATATGGTCAATTTTGGAGAAAGTACCATGAGGAGCTGAGAAGAAGGTATATCCTTTTGCTTTAGGATAGAATGTTCTATAAATATCCGTTAAGTCCATTTGGCTCATGACTTCTCTTAGTCTGTCGACATCACTGTTTAATTTCTGTTTCCATGATCTGTCCATTGATGAGAGTGGGGTGTTGAAATCTCCCACTATTATTGTGTGAGGTGCAATGTGTGTTTTGAGCTTTAGTAAGGTTTCTTTTACGTATGTAGGTGCCCTTGTATTTGGGGCATAGATATTTAGGATTGAGAGTTCATCTTGGTGGATTTTTCCTTTGATGAATATGAAGTGTCCTTCCTTATCTTTTTTGATGACTTTTAGTTGGAAATTGATTTTATTTGATATTAGAATGGCTACTCCAGCTTGCTTCTTCTGACCATTTGCTTGGAAAGTTGTTTTCCAGCCTTTCACTCTGAGGTAGTGTCTGTCTTTGTCTCTGAGGTGTGTTTCCTGTAGGCAGCAGAATGCAGGGTCCTCGTTGCGTATCCAGTTTGTTAATCTATGTCTTTTTATTGGGGAGTTGAGGCCATTGATATTGAGAGATATTAAGGAATAGTGATTATTGCTTCCCGTTATATTCATATTTGGATGTGAGGTTATGTTTGTGTGCTTTCATTCTCTTTGTTTTGTTGCCAAGACGATTAGTTTCTTGCTTCTTCTAGGGTATAGCTTGCCTCCTTATGTTGGGCTTTACCATTTATTATCCTTTGTAGTGCTGGATTTGTAGAAAGATATTGTGTAAATTTGGTTTTGTCATGGAATATCTTGGTTTCTCCATCAATGTTAATTGAGAGTTTTGCTGGATACAGTAACCTGGGCTGGCATTTGTGTTCTCTTAGGGTCTGTATGACATCAGTCCAGGATCTTCTGGCCTTCATAGTTTCTGGCGAGAAGTCTGGTGTGATTCTGATAGGTCTCCCTTTATATGTTACTTGACCTTTTTCCCTTACTGCTTTTAATATTCTTTCTTTATTTTGTGCGTTTGGTGTTTTGACAATTATGTGACGGGAGGTGTTTCTTTTCTGGTCCAATCTATTTGGAGTTCTGTAGGCTTCTTGTATGCCTATGGGTATCTCTTTTTTTAGGTTAGGGAAGTTTTCTTCTATGATTTTGTTGAAGATATTTACTGGTCCTTTGAGCTGGGAGTCTTCACTCTCTTCTATACCTATTATCCTTAGGTTTGATCTTCTCATTGAGTCCTGGATTTCCTGTATGTTTTGGACCAGTAGCTTTTTCCGCTTTACATTATCTTTGACAGTTGAGTCAATGATTTCTATGGAATCTTCTGCTCCTGAGATTCTCTCTTCCATCTCTTGTATTCTGTTGGTGAAGCTTGTATCTACAGCTCCTTGCCTCTTCTTTTGGTTTTCTATATCCAGGGTTGTTTCCATGTGTTCTTTCTTGATTGCTTCTATTTCCATTTTTAATTCCTTCATCTGTTTGATTGTGTTTTCCTGGAATTCTTTCAGGGATTTTTGCCATTCCTCTCTGTAGGCCTCTACTTGTTTATTAATGATTTCCTGTGTTTCCCTAAGTGTGTTCATGTCTTTCTTGAAGTCCTCCAGCATCATGATCAAATATGATTTTGAAACTAGATCTTGCTTTTCTGGTGTGTTTGGATATTCCATGTTTGTTTTGGCGGGAGAATTGGGCTCCGATGATGGCATGCAGTCTTGGTTTCTGTTGCTTGGGTTCCTGCGCTTGCCTCTCGCCATCAGATTATCTCTAGTGTTACTTTGTTCTGCTATTTCTGACAGTGGTTAGATTGACCTATAAGCCTGTGTGTCAGGAGTGCTGTAGACCTGTTTTCCTCTCTTTCAGTCAGTTATGGGGACAGTGTGTTCTGCTTTCCGGCGTGTAGTTTTTCCTCTCTACAGGTCTTCAGCTGTTCCTGTGGGCCTGTGTCTTGAGTTCACCAGGCAGCTTTCTTGCAGCAGAAAATTTGGTCTTACCTGTGGTCCCGAGGCTCAGGTTCGCTCGTGGGGTGCTGCCCAGGGGCTCTCTGCAGCGGCAGCAACCAGGAAGACCTGGGCCGCCCCTTCCGGGAGCTTCAGTGCACCAGGGTTCCAGATGGTCTTTGGCTTTTTCCTCTGGCGTCCGAGATGTGTGTGCAGGGAGCAGTCTCTTCTGGTTTCCCAGGCTTGTCTGCCTCTCTGAAGGTTTAGCTCTCCCTCCCACGGGATTTGGGTGCAGAGAACTGTTTATCCGGTCTGTTTCTTTCAGGTTCCGGCGGTGTCTCAGGCGCAGAAGTCCTGCCGCTCCTGGGCCCTCCCCCACGGGAGCCCAGAGGCCTTATACAGTTTCCTCTTGGGCCAGGGATGTGGGCAGGGGTGAGCAGTGTTGGTGGTCTCTTCCGCTCTGCAGCCTCAGGAGTGCCCACCTGACCAGGCGGTTGGGTCTCTCTCTCACCGGGTCTGGGAGCAGAGAGCTGCTGCGGGCCGGGATCCGCGGGTGTGGGACTTCCGGTAAACACAGACCGTGCCTCCTAGAGAAATTCTGCTTCCGTGTCCCAAGCTCACCAGGCAGCTTTCTTGTAGCAGAAAATTAGGTCTTACCTGTGGTCCCGAGGCTCAGGTTCGCTCGTGGGGTGCTGCCCAGGGGCTCTCTGCAGCGGCAGCAACCAGGGAGACCTGTGGCGCCCCTTCCGGGAGCTTCAGTGCACCAGGGTTCCAGATGGTCTTTGGCTTTTTCCTCTGGCGTCCGAGATGTGTGTGCAGGGAGCAGTCTCTTCTGGTTTCCCAGGCTTGTCTGCCTCTCTGAAGGTTTAGCTCTCCCTCCCACGGGATTTGGGTGCAGAGAACTGTTTATCCGGTCTGTTTCTTTCAGGTTCCGGCGGTGTCTCAGGCGCAGAAGTCCTGCCGCTCCTGGGCCCTCCCCCACGGGAGCCCAGAGGCCTTATACAGTTTCCTCTTGGGCCAGGGATGTGGGCAGGGGTGAGCAGTGTTGGTGGTCTCTTCCGCTCTGCAGCCTCAGGAGTGCCCACCTGACCAGGCGGTTGGGTCTCTCTCTCACCGGGTCTGGGAGCAGAGAGCTGCTGCGGGCCGGGATCCGCGGGTCGAAATGTGAGTTCTTAATCTCCCTTATTCAATAAAGAAGACGGGAGTCGGCAAGGATGGGTATAAAGCCTTTACTTGGAGCATGTTTCTCTAACTGTTAGCTATTAAAAGAGAAAAGGGTAATTTAAGAGAGACCTGACACCCAAGAAACAATAAAATCCAGAAGAGTCACTTTCCAGGATGGAGTCTCAAGTTGGAAACAGTGATCCAGTACTATATATCAACTCAAAAAACTAAACAGAAGTAAAAGGAACTTCTTCAATGATGATTTTTATCTATTCGCCTAAATCTCTTCTGTTTATCTCTTAAATGCTCACACCGCTGAGTCTTTCAGGAAATCCAACTTCTGATTGAGTTTGTAGAGTTAAGGAATCGTGGCCTTTTATTAGGAGGGACTCTTCACAAGTCAGAATGCTGTGGTTGGCTATGGCTGACCCCCCACTGCACGTTGCGTGTGCTGTGAATATCATTCCACTGAGAGCTCAGCACCGTGATCTGATGCAGGGAATCAGAGCCCTGTTTTAAAACAAAGATACCTACTTTGAGAGAAGTCGGTAACTTGTCCAAGCTTCCAGAGTGACAGAGAAGAAAGGAGAGTCAAAAACGCTATACAGACACCTTCTATCCTGACAGCTCCAAAGCCCGCACTTGAACCACAGAGTACCCCTTGTCCCTGAACAGCACCCTCTACAGGAGAAGGAAGGCGAAGCAGGGTAAAAAGTGTTCTTGCCTTCAAGTACCAGTGGTTCACAGCCTTTCTAGACCGAGGACCCTTTAAATCAGTTTCTCGTGTTGTAGTGACCCTCAATTATAAAATTATTTTTGTTACTACTTCATAACTGTAATATTTTACCGTTATGAATCAGAATAGAAATATCTGCATTTTTCTAGGGGTCTTAGGTGACCCCTATGAAAGAGTCATTTGACCCCTAAGGGGGTCATGACCATCAGGCTGAGAACCACTGGTATATACGTACATACAAATATCCATATACACATAGACTACATATACATAAACACATATACACAGACACAGACACATATACCTACATGCACGCAATAACAATTAGTAAAAACAGACACTGTGAATTCAAAAGAGGGCAGAAAGGGTGTGTGTGAAGAAAGGGGAGAAGAAATGTAATTATATTATATACTCTTAGAAATAAAAACACGGAAGGAGAAAATGGAATGTATAGTGTTATGGTTTGGAGGTGCAGAAGGACCGTCTCATAACAGACATCAGAAGCTCCAGCAATTCTGCTTTCAGGCCTACGGTGGCTTCTGTAGGGAAATGCCATTTGGAATAGCTGTGGCAAAAGGCTTGGCAGTGGCCAGGGGAGAAGTCTCTGGAAGCACACAGGCTTCTCCTGAAACTGTTTGAAAGTGTCTTTATATGATTTTCAGCTCTGATTGTCATTTAGTACCCCTCCAGCTGGATGCACAAAGCGGAACCATTTAAAACAAATTCAGTCAGCTGTATGGTCCAGACTGAGTCCTCTCTCATTATGGAGCTGGTGTGGAACAGATAACCTAAGCTTTGCCTGATCCTTTGGCTTGTATCTGGGCATCCTTTCTGTTTGGTTTTTGTTCCAGTCTTGTATTTTAAGCCTTATGTTGTTGTCGTCATTGTTGTTGTCGTCGTTGTTGTTTTTACCGTTTTCAGAAACAATTTTGCTGGTGGCTCCCAGGATTAGCAAGATCACCCACTCAGATGCCCCCTCCCCTTCCCCCTAAATGAGATCTTTCACCATCTATTCCCAGTCATGCTCTCTCGCTTCTTGTGTAAATTGCATCCATCACTCTAAGGGGCCTTGAAGCACCCCGACTGCTTTCTTTCATGTGGATTCTGAAATGCATCGATTTCTGTTGCCGTAGCCCCAGCTATATGCTCGTTATCTGTCAGTTCCAGTTTACCCAAAGCTGCCCGTGCAACACCCAGCCTTCTAAAACCTAGCTCATGAAAGAGAGATCGAGGAAGAGAATCCAAAGGTGTGGACCATCCCTGTGTCATGTGTCAACGTTGATACTATAAGGTTCCACGAGATATGCTCCTCTTGGAAAGGCTGCCAGCACTCATGGGCTTGCACCTTAGTGGCCTGCAATACTCTTGCTGATGTAAGCGAGCAAATCTGTCGCTTATTGTCATCAACTGCACAGCATTCTATCATCACTGTCCCTATCCCAGACAAGTCCCACAGCAAAGCCACAGTTTCAAGTAAAACAAAGAAATACTTATTTCCAAGTGGGTACAAAAAGTAAAACTAAAATAAATTTGCCTTAGATTTTATTTTGTGTGTATGACTGTCAACGTCTAGTGCGTTGGGGGCCCTGGGTAAGGTCGCACACAACCAGGACACAGGGGGTGCAGAGCAAAGGCAGAAGCAACTGCACGCAGTTGCAGGCTTTATTAATCCTTATATAGATATGAATATGTATTACTACAATTTTCATTATGGCAAAATACCATAAGATCATTATTCCCATGATACAAGGAACAACTGAGGCAAGACTAAACAAAGAAATACGACTAAACGAATGTTTCTTCTCAAAATATTCACATACCAAATTCCCCCTCTTCTTCCTATCAAATTGTACTCACCATAACCAAGAGAGCATGAGAGCCTCTTCTTCAGAAACAGAACATAGCAGAACATAGTTTAAGGCTAAGTGAGAAAAACATTTTCTTCTCAAGGGCAGCATTCTAGCCCCTACTTGCACCTGTCACCACTCTTTACTTGACCCTGCCTGGGAGCTACATCTCTATGCCTCCACGTATGACTATTTCACCTGCATGTATGTGTGTGCAACATGCCTGGTACCTACGGATGTCTGAAGAGGATGCTGGATCCCCTGGAACTGGAACTACAGATTGTGAACCACTGTGTGAGTGTTGGGAACCAAACTCAGAACCTTGATGCAAGAGCATCAAGTGGTCCTAACCACTGGGTCATCTCGTCAGCTCACACACATCTGTCTTAAGTGGCCAGATTGAGCTATATGCCTTGTATGAGAACACTTCTACCCGTTAAGTTAGTCTTCCTCCCACCTACAGTTACACAAAAACTATAACATTTTGGTTCCATTTTCCTGGGCTCATGACCACTTGAATTCAGGAAATTGTGATCCACACATTCTAGCTGATTTCTTCAACTTTGTCTTTGTTGAAAGTAAATTTGAAGACTGATGGTGTTCTCAGTCAACAATAAAATTGGATTCTTGTCACTGTAACAGACGATTCCTGAATTAGCATTGTGCCCAAACAAGTAAAAGTGAAAAAACAGCTCGTGTGTGTGTGTGTGTGTGTGTGTGTGTGTGTGTGTCTGTCTGTCTGTCTGTCGGTCTGTCTGTGCTACAAATCAATACCCTGAGTAATGAAGTCAGAAGGAGCAGACCATATCCATGGCTCCCTTTTCATAGAACTGCAGATATGAACTGCTGGAAGTCACAAGATCACCAAGTTTGGATTTGAATGAAGTCTGCCTTATTTCCCTATATCTTGAGTATTTGGAAGTGTTGTTATGGGTGTTATTTAGATTTAATTCCACAAAACTTTATCACCCACCTTCAGACACCTAACGTTTCATAAATGTGCTAGGAAGAGACCAAAGATGACCTTTGCGGTTTGAGACTTAGAATAAGGTGAGGTCAAGATGACACAAGGGCATTTTGTTAGTGACTTGGGGCATTTTTGGGTCTTGTCTCATCCCACAATAATCACTGTGAATATGGGCTTACCTTTCTACATGGGCTTATTCATAAAGGCTGGCTGAAACCAGTAAGATAGAAAGCATGGCAGAGGCCACTCTGTGCTCACATGCCGTGCCATCCCATCCGGAACTTGAAGGGCTCTGTTACAGTGAGCTATAGACCCAGGTTCTGGAGTGCACACCTGCTCTTTCCTGGAGTCCATATGTTCTGTTCACTTTTGCCTCCTAAGCAACCAGGAGAAGCGTGAGATGTACACTCAGGGAATGCACAGAGCCTGAAGGGTGGCATAGTGAAGATTTATTCAGTCTATCTCTTCCTACGCGTTGCCCAAGAAAAGAAAGAGACAAAAGTTGACATTGAGGACACCATTGGCCCATCAACGCTGTGACTAATGTTCCAGCGAGCAGGTGGTGCCATTGCTACAGCAGAAAGGGCAAGTCCGAGTGTGAACAAAGGGTTAACATCAGCCCTTGGCTGAGGCAGGACCGCCTGAGAGTGACCTTGTGTCCCAGAGTCTTGTTTCCTTGGAAACAGTGGAGCAAGGCAAATGGAGACCAGTTGTGTCTCCGTCCTCATTGTGTGAAACAAAAACCTGGGTTGGGGGGGGGGGGGTCTGTGAGCAGGTACACATGCCTCAGGACTGAGGAAAACCATAAATGAAGTCGTCGAGGAAAGGGGATTGTGGCCTCTCTGTCACAGGGTTACCCCCTGACACCTTGGCTCTGTGTATAGGTGGGAGAGAAAATAAGCTATTTCTGCCATGGCTACAGGGCTGTCCCGTGACTGGACAACGCCGTCTCCATGCTGTGACTGCAGCCGGTGTCATTTAGAAAGGGAAGTGGAAGCAGCGCTCTATTAGAGCCCGATGCATCTGCTGAGCATAGTAAGCCAATGTGAATCTCTAGCCATAGCCATGGCTGAGAGGCTGCACGTGGTAATATTACTCTTGGATGGTAATTGAGAAAATCGAGAAAGACAAAAGAACAAAACAACAACAACAACAAAAAGGCAAGAGAAAAAGCCTTCCGTCTTTCCAAGGATAGAAAATAAAATAAAATGTTTGTAAATATGTGGAGCATGCTGTGACCCTCAGGCAAAACTCCAAGAAGGCAGCACATTAGATGGTCAAACCCAACAGTCGGATGGAGGGGATTAAAATTAATCCGGGAGGCTCTGTCTGGAGTAGGCACTGCAAAATTTAAATGGCCTCTCCTAAGAGAGGCCATTTGGAAAAGGAAGTGCAAAAGAGAAAAGGCAGGATGAGGGTAATTGCAGGACTAGGGAAAGGTCAAAGGGGCATATTCACCAAAGGTCCCACCGGACCAGTGAAACAAGAGAGAAGAAAATCAGACGCATGTTCACCGAAATTAAGAGCCCTTTCAAGTTTTCCTCTCTGCCAAACTCTACGGGTTAGAAATTATGTTAAGCCTCTCCCCTTCTGAGTGAATAGGTCTAGCCGCTTAAAGACGTTTTGCCTGGGAGTTTACTGTGTGCTTTAAGACAAGAGAGCTTTAAGAGAACTTAATGTGCCCCATAGGCCTCTGCATTTTTGCCGTCTGGGAGTAGGACAATGTGACCTTAAGAGTTTATCTGGGGGTAGGACATCTTCCTGGGTACCTGGGTGAGTTCTCAGGAGTTTGCCCAACAGGTTGATGGTTGTCAATCATTACCACGTTTTGGGATATTGAGAGGTCATAGTGAACAAACCAAAGCCTTGTCTCTGACATCAGTAACACCACGTTTAGTTCCCCGGAGAAGTGCGCCACGGGCTCTGCTTTCTCCTTCTTACTTTTCAAATGTAAGCAGTTTCCGATGACTTGAATCTAAGAATAATGGTAACTGGGTAGATTTGCAGCTTCACCAAAATAAAACTAAGGAAGATCTCTCTGAAATCCTGCACCTTCCCTCAAAACATCCTAAACACATAATATTTAATGGAGCCTGCACCTACCAGTAATTTTTCAAGTTGATTTTATTTCTGGAACCCTTTCAGTATTTAAACATTGTGCAAAAGTCACCTAGTTTCTCTCCATAGCCCTGTGATATGCTTAAAAAGACATATTTCATAACCGCCCGGATCACTTAGAAAGTAATTTAAAATAATCAGAGTACATAAAGTTGTTTAATAACCTCGAGCAACAAGCTCTAGTCTGATTCCTGACAAAACTTTTAATTACAGAACTTACTGGATAGGATTCATGCAAGATATTTTTCAGTCCGTTTCTACAAGACTTCAGCCACTGAAAAAACAAGAAAGAGTTGTTCAAGATATCTCTTCCCCCACAGTAACTCTCCAAGTAATTAGCCTGGGAGCATTGACAGTCTAACTCAAGCTTCTGAAAAAACACCTAGCGGTTTGGAGGAAGGCGGCAGGTAAGAAACTCTTCCTTGGGTAGAACATTTAAAGTTTCATACAGCTCAGGAGCAAGTTCAAAACTCCTTAATCCCTGAAATATAAATAGTTCATTTAATATCCAGAATTAAATCCAAATTAAGCCAAAGTGTGGACCCCCATCTCTCCGGGAGTTTCTTCCAGCTGAGTAAAAGCCTCCAGTTTGTTTCAGCATCTAGAAGGTGGGTGTTTCCGCCCTGCTGCGGTAATTCGCAGATACGCTTTTAATTCCTCTGGAAGATGCACACTTCTAAAGCCAGGAAAGGAAACGAATGACTTCTGTAAAGGATAGAAAAATATTTATAACGGGACTTAAGGACAGGAGGTATGCAATTAAAAATACCATTCAAACACTTTCCCTAAATCCAGCCAAACCGACGTGTCAGCACAGTTCTATTCGTTAATTTCGACATGATTTACTCCACCTAATCCCCTTAACTCTGGAGCTGACCTCCGCCGCATTCAAACTTCCTGTGGGATCAAAAGGAATAATCAGAAACACGTTTGTACTGTAAAGTAAGCAAGCGAGGCGTTGTATGCAGGCCGATCCTCACATTGTCAGGTAGACATGCGCGCGGCGAATACTCAGAGCTAAGAGAGCAAATGCCCAGAGACCTTTGCCCACTGACAGACAGACAACTCAGCAGCTTCGAGCGGGGCCGGGGAGGCGCGGGGGGGGGGAGGGGGCTCGCCTTTGGAGCTGATCCACGTGCAGTGTAGTCCGATAAAGCCGTATTAATCTCCTGTTTTTTAAATCAAGTCTGTGTCACTGGGCTCCATTAATCTCCCCCCTGTTATCAAGTGTCTCCGTGGCAGGAAATTATATTTCTAAATTGAATTTTGTTCTGTTTCGATGTAGTAAGAAATATTTTCCAGGCTGCTAATAGGACGCATAAAGATTGTGCTCCGACAATACCGTTAGACAAATAAAAGCTATAAATTAAAGCCGCCTTCGTTCACCAGCCAGCGCAATAGCGAGCTGGAAAGCATTGATTACCTGGAAAGAGTAATCAAATAAAAGATTTTAAGTGAAAAGTAAGGTAGCAGATGGTTAACTTTTTAATTTACCTTTCTATAGCAAATGCCCATAAAGGTAAAAAGGAGGGAAAAAAAATCAATCCAACGAGTCTCTTGCTGCTAATAAAACATATATCGATTCTTAGCGCATATGCTCACCCTACAGAAATGCTCTGCCTTGACTGCACCCAGGAAGTGGAAGCAGGTACTGTTTATGAGATCTTCAGAGGAGACTTTTACAGTAAAGGTGTGAATTTGGGTTAGATTTACTATGAAAGAGGGAAAACAAGCTACAGAGAGACTTCATCTTATGTGCAGAGATCCACTTGCCCTGGGGCCATGGGCTATTCAGCCAATGGCAGTTGAGACTCTGGAAGAATTGTCCAAAATAATAGTCTCCTTTCTTGATGCTGAACACTAGAGTAATTTCAATAAAGTATAGGGATTTTTTTTTCACATTGACATAATGTCTTTGTATTGTCCTCCTTTAGCACAGGTCTTGGTTCTCTTTGACATTCGTTATTTGGGGGAAAAAAAGAAAGTCTCTTCAAAGTGTTGTTGAAAAGCAGGGCTCCTGATGTCCATTTAAAACTTCTACTTAAAGAAGTGTCGAATGAGAGACGCTTCTCTTTGTGCACCAACGCAAAGAGCTTAGAGAACACACAGTTAATGCTACTGAGGCCCTAAGATGCTCAGAGAATGAGTGGGACAAACACACAAAGGGGTAAAGGAAACCTTCCAGGCAGAACTGAAGGGATATCTGCCTGTCTTCCCCCTCTCTGCCCTAGGTCTTCACTTGAAGAGATAAGATAACCTAGGCCCAGTCACACCCTTTCATTTCTCACTCAGAACACTTCAGAATGGGGACTAGAAAGGTGGATCGAGGCCACCCCCATCTTCAAACCACACCCAACATATCTTCATCAAGGTACAGTAGTCTAAAAGAAGAATTTGAAGTTTCATTTAATAGTACGATACTTTATATTAACTATATAATACGAACTAATAACTCGGAATTATATTTACAAAAAGATCTTCAAATAATAAATGAATATTCATTTGAGTTGGGCAGAACAGTGGGCAGGAATGTGGTACCCCCAGAAGAGGTTAAAGGTGTATACTTTATGGGGCTGGAGAGATGGCTCAGCGGTTAAGAGTACTGACTGCTCTTCCAGAGGTCCTGAGTTCAATTCCCAGCAACCACATGGTGGCTCACAACCATCTGTAATGGGATCTGATGCCCTCCTCTGGTGTGTCTGAAGAGAGTGACAGGGTACTCACTTATATAAAATCTTTAAAAAAAAAAAAAAAAAAGGTGTGTACTTTAGGATAACCCACGGCAGGCCGACAAAGGAAGCCAGTAACCGACAAACACACATCCTTCTCATTCACCCTTTGAAAAGACCTCGTCTATTCACTCAAGAAAGGATCTGCTACACCCCATAGCAAATGTCATAGGTCGCATTCCTCAGGTGCAACCAACCGAGAAGGTTTAGAGGTCTACAGGCTTATCTCTTTATGACTACTCTTAACACGGTTCTGACTGAAGGACAGACAGGAATATGCTCTCGGAAGAAATGACAGAAAGAGAGAATGGCAATCACTTTTTCTTACGTGCTGCGATTTGACAAAGCAATTAGTATGAACGAGAACACTGGGTGTCTGGCCTCCGGACACCATCTCACCCGGAATGCCGTACACATCGTGGATTTATAGCAGGCTTTCTTCACCGCCCAAAGGTTTGCTGGTGCTCCACGTGGCGTTCATCTGTGGTTCTGAAAACAGGGTTCGCGCAAGTCTCGCTTTAAAGCTGAGTCCGTCTACTTCAGTGTTGCTTCGTATATGAGCCGTCCTTGCCGCAACTAACATCTGGAGCTACTGGTGTATCACGTGGGTAACTCAATGGCTGTTTGCTACGAGGGAAGAAATGTAAATGACCTACGTGGAATATAAAACTGAAGAGATAAACAAACCGTGAAAGCCCCTTCTCTCTGAGATTTTTAAACGACATTGGCTGTAACTCCAGCTTCAGTCATCTTCCAGGCCAAATGTTTTAAGGACCTCACGTTTATTATTTGTTGGGTTTTCTGAGAGCAATAACAAAATAAGCATTGAGTTTGTTTGGAATCGACATTGGGAAGGAGTCCTGCCCTCGAGCATAATTTGTAGACCCAGAAAGACTCTATTGGAGAAAATTAATTTTTCCTCTAGAAAAAAGGAAAACCTTGAAAAGGTCATTTGTACTTAAGTAAACTTTGCCTTAATGTTATCGATTATAGTTTTTTCTGTTTAATTTTAGTGTGTATAAATATTCTGTAAGCATATTAACTTTTTAAACAAAAAGTTTCTGTTTTGGTAAAAACACATTTATACACCAAACTGCGTGAGTTCTGAGATCTCTCATTCTGGGCTGGAGAGACTGCTCAGCAGTTCAGAGCATTTAAGGGCTCATCCAAGGGTCCTGAGTTCAATTCCCAGCACCTACGTTATTAATGGGATCTGATGCTTCCTTCTACCATGCAAATAGAGCATCCATACACAGAAACAAACCAACATTTCCATTTACAGAATCTACAGGTGGAGAGAAGTGCAAGGAGGTGACACTACTGTGCCTCTCCTCAGTCTGATGAGGACAGCCCACCCCATTGAGAGCATCTGGTGAGGACAGAGGCTTTGAGACTATTTCCCCAGGAAGGAAATCTTAAATAAAAAAGACATTGGGAAACTGCAGGCCATGCCAGCGATGCGTAAGGAGCTAAAAATACTCAGGGAGCAAAGGTTTGGCCACCTTTTCTTTTAAACAAAGAAATCAATTTTGAGACCAGGCAAGGAAAAAGAGAAAAAGATTAGAAGGAACATTGTCTTTATCCAAAAAGGGCCTATCTCAATTTTTAAAGTGAGAGATCTTTTAGTCACTTCCAAGTATGATTTCAAATAAAGATCTCTGCTTCCAATAATGGTGCCGGGCTCTACCTAGGCATCCATCCCAATGCCATGTCATTCTCCTCGAAGGTCAAATTGCCCAGGATGTTTCTTAATGAGAGCCTCACTCTCAAGTGACACCAATCTATAAAACTTGAGCTGAATAAACTTGAGGCTTGATTCCAAAGTATCTCCTCAAAGTCCACTTGAGCCAGAGGGGCAACTTTCAGGGCTAAGAGAAAATGTCTTTGAAGATCCAACGTCACAGACATCATCAAGTATAGCTACTGAAGCAAAAGAAGCTCTCTCTGCTGGGTTCTAGCACCCACCTGGTTCCAAGGAGCTAATATTTGAATTAAAGGCCAAATCTAGTACCCTTTTCCTTGTCTTCAGCTCTAGGCTGACCAAGAGTCTCAAAAAATCCCACTAACTTGATCAGAAGCACCTGAAACCAGGCTACAGCACTCTAATGTCAGAAGAAAATATAAACAAAGTTTTGAAACCTAACTGAGCTGTTGAGTGTTTGAACTTATTTCTACCACAAAATTAAAAAAAAAATCACAGAGTTTGAAGAAAAAAATACAAGTGTCGGTTTCTTTTGTGTGCACTTGGGTTCTCTTTTGTTCATTCACTAGAAGATACAACCACACCAAAACCCATTCCCTCCTGGCACAACTAATTAGCACAGAGCAGCTGATGCCCGAGTTCATAGGTTAGGTCATAACAAAGTCCTTCCAGGGGAAAGCTCCGAGCCTCTAAAAATAGCTGCAGCAAGTTTGCTGTGAACTCTGAATTCGAATAGCATCTGAATTCCTGAGCCAGGAACAGAATGCCAGGTCAAAGCCAATTGAATCCCTGAATTGTTGGTTACTTAAAATGTCTGGGCTGGAGTTCCTTAGGCTGTACAAAAGATACCAAAGAATCAAACAGAAATGGGCAGTGAAAAAAAAATGCTTCACTTGATCCCTTAATTAGGTTTCAGAATATAAGATAAAAATGCATCCCGATGCACAAAAGATCTTACAATTATGGTAGAGAAGGAGGCACATGCGAAGGGATAAAGAAATGAGGAAACCTGCCTTTGTCGTCGCCGTTGTCTAATCCCTGTATTTAAGCAAGTTCAATATACAGAAGCCTTGTAGGTAAATACCGTTTAAAGCCAAAAAAATAAATAAATAAAAATAAAAAAAATAAAGGCAAGGAAGAGGAAAGTCATATTTCCCAAATCCAGGAATCAAAGGAGAATATCATTAGCAGTGTTACAGACATAAAGAGGATTGCAGAGGACACGTGAGAATGATACGCTAACAAGTTAGATAACTTACCCAAAACGGAAAAACTCCAAGACCACACAACGAAGTAGAAAATCTAAGCAGATAAACAGGTAAAGCTGGAGTGTGGCTCATGGTAGCCTACTTTGCATTGCTTCACCTGCAATCCTGCAATGAAGAAACTGGAGAGAGATAGAGAGGTAGGTAGGTAGGTAGGTAGGTAGGTAGGTAGGTAGGTAGATAGATGATAGATAGATAGATAGATAGATAGATAGATAGATAGATAGATAGATAGATACAGATGTTGTTGTAAAAATATAAAAATAAAAAGTAGCGGTGTCTTTTACCTCGCTGGGTCCGCACTGCAGTGTCCCAAGATATCTGCTAGATATCTTGGCGGAAACACATCCCAATTTCACGGCGGCCCAGACCAGTCACCCCACACTCCATTACATTACTTAAATCTACACATTAAAGAGCACACAACACAATAATCTTTGACCCAATTGGTAAGATATAATTGCCCACTTAAACATACAAAGTCCGGTACCATCCATCCCTTAGGAACATTGATAACAACCTGTAAATACACAGAGCAGAATCTTAACATCGCCTGCCATGACTTCTCCCCTCTCTCCTGTCTTCCCCTCTCTTCTTCCTTCAAACTTCTCCTCCTCTTCCTTCAAACTTCTCTCCCTCCCACCCTTCCTTCTCCTCCAATGACAGGCCTCCTTCTATCCTGTACCTGCCCCTCACCTATACTTTACAAATTCAATGGCAAGGTTCTGGTGAAGTAACCTGAGTTCTGAGTACGTAACTAGGCAGCTGTCCTTGGGGCAGTGGAATTAGCATCAAAATACAGATAACTTCAGGGCAAACCACAACATACAGATATATAGATACAGATACATAGATACATAGATAATAAATAGATAACAGATAGATAATAGATACATACATACATATAGATACATACACATACATACATACATACATACATACATACATACATAGACAAACAGATAGCTAGCAAATCACATTTACTTTACTATTAAGGTCCAGATAGGTAAATTATACCCGACATTTAAATGGTTAATGCAAGTTTTTAACATCCTTCCCAAAGGTAAAATTCTTTTTCAATTTACTATTTAAATTTCAGGTATGTATATTATATTGGAATCATTTCCCTCTAGCCTCTTCTCCATCCAATCCATCCTGTGCCACACAACTCCCTCTCAATTTCATGGTCTCTTTTCCTTCATCATTGATGAGTGTGTGCGTGTGTGTGTGTGTGTGTGTGTGTGTGTGTGTGTGTGTGTGTAAATATACAAATACAATCTGATGAGTCCATTTAGTGTTGATTCTTCCTTTTTCAACAGTCATTAAATGCCTGTAACTCTTCATGACTGGGTGGGGTCTTGTGAGATTTCCCCCAGCCAAGTCGGCATGTCAGCTGGTATTGTTACTGTTCAAGTCTCACCTAGGCAGCTTTACCATTGAAATTAATATCTGGAGCATCCCTGTCATTGATAGAAAATACCCTCTCACAGCAGAGGTCCTGGCCCCTGACAGTCTTTCTGCTCCCTTTTCTTCAATGTTCTCTTGAGCCCTAGTATAAAGGTTTCAAAACCTTAGAACTCTGAAGAGGAAATACCTCCCTGTGGATTGTGGGAGGTGTTACACTCATACTGAATCCAAGCAAAGGCATTACAAGAAAAGAATATTATAAACCATGCCCTTCATAAATATAGATACTAAAATGTACAACAAAATACTAGCAAACCAAGTCTAAGAATATGTAAAGGGGGATTGTGTTAGCTACGGTTCCTATTGCTGTGACCAAAAGATATGACCAAACACAAGTTGGGGTGGCTTATATTTTCACACTGTAATCTATCATTGAAAGAAATCAGGACAGAAACTCAAACAGGGCAGGAACCTGGAGGCAGGAGTTGATGCATAGGCCAGAGAGGAATGCTGCTTAGTGACTTGCCCCCTGTGGCTTTCTCAGACTGCTCTCTTATAGCATCCAGGACCACCAGCCAGCCTAAGGGCGGCCCAACCCACAATGGGTGAGCATTCCATCACCAATCACTAATTAAGAAAATGCTGTACTGGCTTGCCTACACCCCAATCTTATGGATGTATTTTCTTAACTGAGGTTCCCTTCATTCAGAAGACTTTAGCTTGTATAAAATTGGAATAAAACTATACAGTAGGGGGAACAGAGTTAATTATACAAATTAAATCAAGAAAACATGCCCTATTGATAAAAGAAAGCACAAGAAAACTTCACGATCATTTCAGTAGACACGTGAGAGGAAATTTAAAATAATCTACCACTCCTTCATGATACAGCCACTTAAAATAGTTACAGGTCATAGCTTCCTCCACCTTAAAATGAGTAGCTATAAAAGATGACAGTGCAAAGACAGCTAGAACTATTCAGGGCCACTGGCTTAAAGGCAATAGGTGGTCAACGTCTTCACTGATGCCAACACTCCTTCCCAATCTCAGGACCTGAACTTTGCAATTGGAGCGGATCTCTGATATATTTTCACCTCTTCTAAAATGTACAGTGTTTGCAGTTGTACGAGGGATAGTTATATCCTAATAGACATAATTATGACCTGGTTATTGTTTTTCTTTGGAAATTAAGCACGGCACAAGAGAATATGATTGTGTGTCAAGCTGATAAAGGGGTGGACCTGTAATACATATTCTTGATTGTGTGACTACATCTGGAATTAACTAAAACCCCAAGGAGTGGATACGTCTGTGAAATATTTTTTTCATTAAGTCATTTGAAGTGGGAATGGCCACGTTTAATTCGTATCTTTTGAGGTGTGAAAATCCACCTTTACCTGGTTCACACCTTCGGCTTACAGTCTATATAGAGGATATGAAGGAAGGATACTTGATCTATTTGCCTGTTTGCTCTCACTGACAAGTCCTGCACTGGCATTAGAGCCTACTTCTTCAGTATTCTGTCATACACTGAAGTCCAGCTGAGATGCCAAGCTTTGTAGAGTGAACAGTAACTAGATTTTCAGACCTTCCATTAGGCGACAGCATTTGTTAGATTAGCTGGACCACAGCCTGTAACCCATTATAATAAATCTCCTTCACACAAACACACACACACACACACACACACACACACACACACACACACACACACACACACCTCCCTCTCTCATTTTATAAATTCTGTTCCTCTAGAGAACACTGACTGACACACTTGCTTAGCATTCAAAAGGCCATGTTATCTAAAGGTTGCAAAGTTTTATAGTTTTAGATCTGACATTTAGTTGTTCTTGCATCATTTGTTGAAAAGATTCTTCTTCATTGAGCCTTTTTGGTATTTTCGTTAAAAGTCACTTGACCACATGCATGAGTTTCTTTCCTGCTTCTCAATTCTATTCCATTTATTTGTGTGTCTATTTTATGCTTGACTCTTTAGGAAAATTTAGTAAATTTAATAAATTGTATTTTTCTCTTTGGGGTAAGCTTGGGTGACTCAAAGTTTCTGCATTCATTTTATAATTGTGTTGATGATTTTTTACATAAAAGCTAGTAAAGATTTTGCTGGAGAATACATTGATAGGCAGGTCAATTTAGAGGGTATTGCTTCTCAGCTACCTAAGAATTTCTGAACAGACAGGCCTATCTACGTAGATCTTTAATTTCTCCCAAGAGTGATTTGTTCTTTTTAGTGTCCAAGTCTTTATTTACTTTATTAATTCATATTTTGTTCTCTTTTGTCCTGTGTCTTAAAAGGACTTTTTGTTTTAATAATATTGACTGCTAGGGGCTGAAGTGATGGCCCAGAGGTTAAGAACACTTGTTTAAGTCACAGAAGACCCAGGTTCAATTCCTAGCACCCACATAATGACTCACAACCATCCATAAATCTAGTTCCTCTTTTCACCTCTATGAGTACCAGGCATGCACATGTTGCCCAGACATACGTTCAGGCAAAATATTCACATATAATATAAAATTAAAACTTTAAAGATTTTTAAAAGAATACTGACTGTTACTATATAGTGTTACAATTGATTTCTATATGTTAATCTTGAATCTTACAGATTCCTTAATTCCATAGATTTTTGTGAATTTCTTAGGTTTTTCCAAACTCCTATTACCTATAAAGAAATACAGTTTCACTTCTTAGGTCCATTATCATCATGGCAGAAAGTATGGCAGCGTGGCTCTCCTTCTGCTTCTCCAGATCCAATTCTCCATCTGTTTCCCAGCTCTAAAGCGGAAAACCTGCTCTAGTCTCCCTTTTCTTTCTGACTCCATCCCTAACAGATCAGAAAAATCTTTTCCAACCTTTCTTCCCCCAAATCATCCCAGTATCCCAGCCTCCAATGCAAGCAGGCATTCCATGTGACCACACCATTGGGAAAGTTCAGAGAAACAGGTAAACTAACTGAAGTTCTTCACCTCTCCCTTCTGTTCTCCAAATCTCCCAGTCTCACCCCACCTCTGCAGCAAAGTACCTGCTACAGCTGTCCTTCCTCCTCTGCAACATCTCTTGTGGATACCACAGCATCCCCTCCTGGCATCTCTCTCCTGATGTGTTGCTTTATCTCAGACTCCAACTCTAGCTAGTACTCTCTGCTCACCCACATACTGCTTCCACTGAGGAAGCAAGTAAGTCGCCTGTATACCGTCCCCTCTCCTTAAGTTTCTCTAGATCCAGACCCTCAGTTTCATCCACAGAGCTATAGTATATCCACTTTGGTGACCTCTTTTCACTGTCCTCATTTATTGATTCCAAGGAAATGAAATAAGAAGATCATGGTTGAACATTCTGTTCTTCTCCCTCCAGTGAACTTCTTAGATCTCTAGCCTATCCCCATTCCTAAGTGCTAGCTCCCAGTACTTAGACACATTTTACCTGGAACCCCCATTGGCCCAAATTATCATGTCCAAAGATTTACTACCAGGCAACACGCAGCCATCACACCCTTGAAAAATCCAGATAGAAGACAGAAACCAAGGAACCAAACACCCACCCAACAAAGACAAATCTAGAAATCAGCACCTGGACCTGTAATCATTCCACACATATGATGTCTAGATGCTAGCAGAAAAACACAATAATAACAATGTGTCTCCACTAGAGCCCATCTGTCCTATCACAGCAGGCAGACCCTGAATATTCCAACAGAGCTGAAGCATAAGAACACCTTAAAACCAACTTTATGGAGATGCTGGCAGTTCTTAAAGAGGAAGTGACTAAATCCTTTAAACAAATCTAGGAAAACACAAACAATTGCAGGAAATGTATAAATCTCTTAAAGAAAGTCAGTAAAATACAAACAAACACTGGAAGAAAATAAATAAAACTGTCCAAGACCTGAAAATGGAAGGAGAAGCAATAAGAAAAACACAAAGAGAAGGAATTCTAGAAATGAAATATTTAGGAATTAGATGCAAACTATACCAAGATAATATAAAAGAATCTCAGATTTTGACGATACGATACATTGGTCAAGGAAATATTGATTTAAAAAAAAAAACTCCTAACACAAACATCCAGGAAGTCTGGGACATTATGAAAGAACAAACCTCAGAAAAATAGAGTTAGATGAAGGAGAAAAAAATCCTAGTTTAAATGCCTAGAAAATGTTTTAATCAAAATTATAGAAGAAAAATTTCCCAACTTAAAAGAACAGATGCCTATAAAAGTGTAAGAAGCATACAGAACACTAAATAGATTAGACCAAAAAGGAAGTCACCTCAGTGTATAGTAATCAAAACACTAAACATATAGGACAACAACAACAACAAAAAGAATATTAAAAAGCTGCAAGGAGAAAAGATCAAGGAACATATAAAGGCAGCCCTGTTAGAATTACACATGACTTCTCAGTGAAGACTCTAAAATCCAGAAGGTTCTGAGCAGATGTGCTATAGGCTCCAAGAGACCAGCCCAGACTACTATACCCAGCCAAATTTAAACAATATCTATCTAATATATCTATCTATCTATCTATCTATCTATCTATCTATCTATCTATCTCTATAAATACAGCCCTGCAGAAGGTGCTAGAAGAAAAAACTCCAACCTAATGAAGCTAACTACACCCATGAAAACATGGGGAATAAATAAGCTGAGTCCATCAAAATCAAGAAAAGGAAGCACACACTCACACACGTTACACTATCATCGCCACCACCACCACCACCAACAACAAAATAGCAAGAATCAATAACTATTGGTCATTGATATCTCTAATATCAATGGGCTCAATTCTTCAATTAAAAAAACCCACAGACTAACAGAATGGATGCAAAAAACATCCTAGTATCTAACAAAATAAAATTCAAACCAAAATTAATCTGAAAAGTTAGGAAGGACACTTCAGACCCATCAGAGAAAAACTCCACCAAGATGACATTTCAATTTTTAACACCTATGCTCCAAACATAAAGGCACTCAAGTTTATAAAAATCACATTTTGACTCTCATATATGGATAGTGAGAAGCTTTAATACCCTACTCACACAAATGGACAAGTCATCCAGACTAAAACTAAACATAGAAATACTAGAGCTAACTGATGCAATAAACCAAATGAAGCTAACAGATATTTACAGAATATTTTACCACAAAATGAAAGAATATACAATCTTTTTTGCACTTCACAGAAATTACTCCAAAATTGACCACATATTCAGACACAAAGCAAGTCTTAACAGACATACAAAAATTTAAATAACTCCCTGAATCCTACCAGATCACTATAGACTAAAGCTGGATATCAACAACAACAAACACAACAGAGAGCTTACAAATTCATAAAAAAAAAACTAAACAACTCTACATAATGAAAACTGAGTCAAGAAAAATAAGAAAAAAAAAGACCTTTAGAATTTAATGAAAAAAGAATACACAGCATACCCAAAATTATGGGACAAGATGAAAATATTACTAAAAGGAAAGTTCATAGCTCTATATATGAGTACATTAAAAAACAAAAAACACTGGAGACATCCTGTACCAGCAACTTAATAGCACATATGATAGTTCTAAAAACAAATTAAGACCCATACAGAGTAGGAAATGATCAAACTCAGAGCTAATAACAATAAAATAGAAACAAAGATACAGTATAAAAAATCAATGAAATGAAGAATTGACTATGAGAAATTCAATAGATAGACAAAGCTTTATTCAAACTAATGAAAAGAGAGAATATCCAAATTAACAGAATCAGAAACAAAGAGAGGGCATAACAACAGATACTGAGGAAATCCAATGAATCATAAGATTATACTCTAAAAAGTAGTACTCCACCAAAGGGAAAAATCTAAAAGAAATAGATACTTGTCTCAATAGGTAACAATTACCAAAGTTAAATCAAGAGCAGAGAAACAATTTAAATAAACATATAACCCTTAGTGAAATAAAAGCAATCATTAAAGTTATTAAAAGTCTCCCAAACAAAATAAGCCCAATGTCAATTAGTATAAGTGCAGAATTCTACTAGACTTTCAAAGAAGAATTAATGCCAATACTCCTCAAATTACTCCACAAAATAAAAACAGAAGGACCATTAACACATTCATTTTATGAAGCTGCAGTTATCCTGATGCTTAAACCACACAAAGACTCACCAAAGAAAGAGAATTGTGAACCATTTTTCTTATGAACATAGATGCATAAATATTCAATAAAATACTTGTGAACTGAATCCAAGAACATATCAAAATTATCATCAGCTATATCAAATAGGCTTTATCTCACAGATACAGAAATGACTCAACATATGAAAATCAATAAATATAATCCCACCATATAAACAAACAAAAGCCAAAAATCACATGAACACCTCATTTACAAAAATGCCTTTGACAAAATCCAGCATCACTTCATGATAGAAATCCTGGATATTAGGAATACACAGGATATACACAAACATAATGCAGGTAATTTACAGCAAGTCAACATTAAGCTAAATGAAGAGAAACTCAAAACAATTACACTAAAATCAGAGACAAGACAAAGTTGTCCACTCTCTCCATATCCATTTATGATAATACTTGAAGTCTTAGCTAGAGTAGTAAGACAACTGAAAGAGATCAATAGGATACGAATTTAAAAGGAAGAAGTCAAAGTATATTCATTTGTAGGTGATATGATAGTTTACATAAACTATCCTAAAAATTCTGCCAGGGAACTCCTACAGCTGATGATAAACCTTTCAGCAAAATGGCTGGCTACCAGATTAAATCAGTAGCCATCCTATATAAATTAAAAACAGACACAGAAAGAAGTCAGGGAAATTACCCTCTTCCCAGTAGCCACAAATAATATAAATATCAAGCAGGTGAAAAATTTGTATGACAAAACTTCAAGTCTTTGAAAAAAATATTATTGAAGTGGTTATCAGGAGATGAAAAGATCTCTCATGCTCATGGACAGGTAGAATTAACATAATAAAAATGACCATTCTACAAAGATTAAAACAGAGACAGAAGGAACACCCATTCAGAGCCTGCCCCACATGTGGCCCATACATATACAGTCACCCAATTAGACAAGATGGATGAAGCAAAGAAGTGCAGGCAGACAGGAACCGGATGTAGATGTCTCCTGAGAGACACAGCCAGAATACAGCAAATACATAGGCGAATGCCAGCAACAAACCACTGAACTGAGAACAGGACCCCCGTTGAAAGAATCAGAGAAAGAATTGGAAGAGCTTGAAGGGGCTCGAGACACCATATGTACAACAATGCCAAGCAATCAGAGCTTCCAGGGACTAAGCCACTACCTAAAGACTATACATGGACTGACCCTGGACTCTGACCTCATAGGTAGCATTGAATATCCTAGTAAGAGCACCAGTGTAAGGGGAAGCCCTGGGTCCTGCTAAGACTGAACCCCCACTGAACGTGATTGTTGGGGGGAGGGCGGCAATGGGGGGAGGATGGGGAGGGGAACACCCATAAAGAAGGGGAGGGGGAGGGGTTAGGGGGATGTTGGCCCAGAAATCGGGAAAGGGAATAACACTCGAAATGTAAATAAGAAATACTCAAGCTAATAAAAAAAAAGAATATAAAAAAAAAGTGAGGAAGCAGTCAACTGAAAAAAAAAATGACCATTCTAGCAAAAGCAATCTACAAATTCAATGCAATCTCACTAAAATTTAGCATAACTCTTCACAAATCCCGACAGGCAATTTTCAGCTTCATGTGGATACACAAAAATAGTAGGATATCTAGAACAATCCCCCCAAATTAAAAAAAAAAAAACTACCATCATGCCCAATTTCAAGTTGTATTAAGAACTATATTAATAAAAACCACATGGACTCAGGACAGGTATGGATGGGAATGAGAGGACCAAGCAGAGACAAGAAAAGGAAATGGACTTGAGGGAGAAAATGTGGAAAGAGAGAGCTGAACTTGAGGGATATTTGAGGTGTGGTATGGAAATCTAGAACAGTGGAAGCTTCCTAAAACATATGAAGGTGACCCTACAGAGTTCTCCTAATACTGGGGTACATAAAGTCTCAACTGATCATATCTTGCCACCAAATGAGGTAATGAGACTAAGTTCCTTTCAACTGACTTATTAGGTAAGGGGGTCCCAAGGAAACCCCAACCAACCAATCTGTTGCCAAGACAATGGTTACTCTCCACAAACTGACCCCATTGCTAAGAAGAAAACACACACAATTCATTAAACACAGAGAAGTTGAGCTGGTTCCTACATGGAGCCTTTACTACTTTGTCCTAGAGTCTTTAGTGTAGGAAGGTTCTCTGCAGGTTACCAAAAGAGTAACATAAACACCAGCCAAAACATAAAGCCTTTGACTGACAATCTGCCCTGCCTAAAAAAATATGACAGGACAAGGGAGGCACAGAGCTTGTGGGAGCAGCCAATCAATGTCTGATTTGACTTAAGGCCTACTCCATGAGACAAATCCCATATAGAAGACTGCTTGGGTAACCAAGAACCAAAGACTAGATATCCCTGAGACCTAGAGTAAAACCAAACACAATTGTTCTTTAAAAAATGTATCAATAGCAATGGCTCCTACTGATATTCTGCTGTACTCATAAATCAGTTCCTTATTTACTCATTAAGAAGCTTCCTCTTGTAACAGATGGGAATTAATGCAGAGAACCACAGCCATACATTACACACAGAAGGTCTAAATGGTACGTTTCTATAAAAATTCCTTCCTTCAGAGCTCAGTGAAACCCTATGGAAGAGGGGGTTGAAAGAATGTGTAAGAGGAGGAGTGGAGGACACCAGGAGAACAAGGTTTTCTGAACTAACTCACCAAGACTCATATGAACTCAAAGAGACTGAATCAGTAAGCACAGGTCTACACAGGTCTGCACCAGGTCTTTTGAATATATATTTTAGCTTTTAGCTTAGTGCTTTTATGGGCCTCCTGAGTGTGTGAATGTGTGGGTCTCTGATTCTTGTGCCTATTCTTGGGCTCTTTTCCTTCTCTTGGGTTGCCTGTACAGCTTCAGTATGGTGGTTTGGTTTATCTTGTTTTATTTTGTCATGTTTAGTTGTTATCTCCTAGAAGCCTTTTATTTTCTAATGCAAGACCAAAAGAAAAAAAAATGGCTTTAGAGGGGAGGGGCGGGGAGGTGGAAAAAAACTGGAAGGAGTAGATGGATGAGAAGCTATAGTCAGGATATATTGTATAAGAAAAGGATCTATTTTCAATAAAAGGGGGAAAAGAGCAGCCATTAATTATTATATGGCACAGTCAAGATAAGGCTGTCTTGAAATCTCCTCTGTCAATATCATTCATCCAAAATTCTTCAGTTTAGCCTCAGGAAGATTTTTGGAAAATGGCAGAAAGCAGCCACATTCTTTGTCTAAATTCCACAAGAACAGTCTATATGCCACTTACCTATACTCTTCTCCTGTAAAACTTCTTAAGCAGAGCCATCATAATATACATTCCTCTCAGAAGCACTGTCTTCCATGGTCCCAATAGTATGACTCATTAAGTTCCACTTAAAATATTCAACTGTCTTCCTAATCCAAAGCCACGAAGTCTACATTCTTCCAACAAGAAACATCATTAGGCTTATCACACCAATACACCAGCCCCTGGTACCAACTTCAGTCTTCATCATTTCTCTATTGCTGTGAGGAAATGTCATCAAAGGATCTATAATAAGAGAAAACATTTAATCCGTGGCATGATTATATTTTCAGAGGTTTAGTGCATGGTAATCAGGGCAGGAATCATAGCAGCATGAAGGGAGACACTGAAACAGGACTGACACCTACACCCTAATCCAGAGAGAGAGAGAGAGGGAGAGAGAGAGAGAGAGAGAGAGAGAGAGAGAGAGAGAGAGAGAGAGAGAGAGAGAGAGAGAGAGAGACTGACTCTGGGCTTGGCATAGGCTTTTAAAAACTCACAGCCCACTTTTAGTGGCACACTTCCTCTAACAAGACCACAGCTCCTAAACTTTTCAAACAGTGTCACTGCTTGGTGACCAAGCATTCAGATACATTTATGGGGGCCATTCTTATTCAAGCCACCACAGGACACATTGTAACTCATCAAGCATTCAGTTTCTACTTAGGCCCAATAGAAGGAGGGCGAATAGTTGTCTGCAGATAATGGTAGAGCCTTTCTCCAAAATCTCAAAGGCCTCTTCTACAATTCACCTATAGGGAACTATCAAAGGCTCCAAACAACATCTGGGTCTGCCACTAACATCTCAAGTACCATTGGGTCACTGGATAATATGGTCCAGTGGTGGAGAAGCCTGCAAGGCAGCCTGGACCTGTTGAATGTCCTTTTCCTGTTCCAAACACCACAGGAAGTTGACAGCTTTACAAGTCACTTAGTATATGGGAGAGAGTAACACAACCAAGTGAAGTTTTGCTGTCTCCAGAATCCAAATAGGCCCACTAAATGTTGCAATTCTTTCTTTTTTTAAAATCTAGACACGTTTTATTCCAATCAAATGACACCATGACCCAAATCAATTATGTTCTTTATCTCTTGTCCTTATCTATAGTTGCCACTTCTGTGGTTAAAGTCACAAACAATGACCTGATGATTCTTAGAAGGGCGTGTTGTACTCCTCCCTCACCCCCACCTCCAAGCAATTATTTCCGTTTTCATCAAGGCATTCCTTGATGATTCCTGAGACCTATGCTATTAACCTCTAACACTCTCTACCCATCTGTATCTGGTGTTCACCCATCATCCATCTCAGCTTTCCTTTACTGAAGTTGCCATGTCTCAGCACACAAATGCTCATGTCTCTATTTTTGCCACCACGTTGGTGGCTTGTACATCCATACAGATACATCCGCTGTCTTCATGCTTCAGGAAAACACAGAGTTTTATTGTTCCTCTTCTACTTTGCCTCTTGCTTTAGCCATTGTAAGAATTCGACTCGACATGACTTCAGTCATCTTGAGTTGCAGTGTCATGGTGACCTCTGAGTGATCCTGATCTGTTTCCCAGTTTCCTAAAGCACATTAAAAATACATGAAGCCATCAGAGCAGCAGAGAACTGCGCAGACAGAGGCTACTGTGGCCAGATCCAGGGATGTGCTTGAAGCTTCTATCACTTTAGATAAATCACATTCCAAATTATATGACATCACTGTGTTCCTTACCACCCTATTCACTCCTTTGGTCCCAAACCATGGGTGGTCACTGGTATGCTTGATGCCTAAAGCCTTACTTTGTACTCTGTTCCAATCTGGATTTTTCTGGATCTTTCTTCAATCTCATGGCACTTTTAGGATGATTCTCACCGGTATATGGATATTCCTAAACAATTGTGTTCTTGATATTATCACTATATAAATTTGAAATGGGGTTGCCTTCATTATTTCTTTGCCTGAGGATTCAGTTTTCAACAGTAAAAACTGGTACAGATGACAGTGAAAAAGCCAGAGAAAAGTGGGGCTTTATGAGTTGCTGTAAGCAAAAGAAGCCCCTATGCAGGATGCCTTAAATGTTAGTGGTCCAAGTGTGGAGGGGTTTCAGCCATTCTCCATACTCAGCTTCTTTGCATTACTCAGCTCTGTCTCCCCAGGTGATGTTGTCCTCTGTCTATAGTCACTGTGGCTGCCTCAAATCCAAGCATATGATTTCAGCTTAATTAAATTCGAGATAAGAAAAGACAAAGGTCTTTCTTTTCCTGTGGCTGTACTTTGCCTACAAAGCACCTTTTCCAAGAAAATGGCAACGTGAAGATGGTGACTGCGACCATCTTGTTGACTTCACCATCAAGTCTAAAATGAGTCCTTCTCTTCAGGGCCATGGTGGCATGTACATGAAGCTGGTCTTGGAGGGAACTGCTTCCTTGGGGGTGTGGAGACAGGGCAAATTCCAACACAACAACAAAACAGTTTTACATAAAGTAGATGTCAAGCTGGAACTTCTGTGTCCCCCAGGCAAATCTCTAGCCTTGCACTTCTTATCTGGACATGTTTATCTCCTTAATGTCTCCCATTCCACCACGAGAGAACTCAGGAGCAGAGATCTGGATGGGTGATTCCCCAATTCTGCCTGTAGATCCATGTCGTTCTCAGCCAACATAACAAATGCTCTGACAATTGACTGGAAAGTTGCACTTCTGCCCACAGATGGAAAACACATTTTTCTATGGAGTCCAAGGGCATAGAATGCAACCTTTCTCTCTGGAACCCAGTTGAGACACTGCATGAAGGAAAACACCACGCACTTAGTTTAGAATCAACAGGTAACTCAATCACTGGGCACAGCAACTAGCATCCTAATTTTGTAAGCTATTCTAACTATAACCCTTCCGGTGGTGAATCCTGGCAGATCTGCCATCTAAACCGAGGGCCTCTTGCTAGCTACTTTTGCCCTCCAAACTCTCCCCACGCAAAAGCAAGTCACCCTTTTCTGCCTCTTCTCTTCCCCTCTGTGGTTCTTTCTTGATGGTGGGAGGAGCCAAGTGCAATAACATATCCTTCACCTTAGAACAAACATCTTTGTGTGTTCCACATCACTACCCTAAGAACTTCACTGAGGCAAAAGTCCCTTGGATTTTGGGTGGATAATTTCCCATCCTCTGATGTGCATATGTGTTACTAAGAATCCCAAAGTCGTTGGTACTTCCTTCTCACTTGGTTCCATCAATGTACTGCCATCAATATAGTGAGCCAGTGTGATATTTTTTAGGGAAAGACTGATCAAGATCCTTTCAGGCTAAGTTATGACACAGGGCTGGAGAATTAATGTAACCTTGATGTAAGACTTTAAAGGTAGACTGATAGCCTTGCCCACTGAAAGCAAATTACTTGTAATGATCTTTATGAACAGGTACTGAGAAAAAGGCATTTGCTAGATCGATAGCTTACATAGCATGTATGAGATGTGTTAATCTGTTCAGGTGAAGACACTCTATCCGGTACAGCAGCTGCAGTTGGAGTTAATGCTTGATTGAGTTTTGGTCATTTTCCGTGATCCATCTGTCGTTTGCACTGGCCAGATAGAAGAGTTTAAGCGAGATGTGTGGGAACTGCTATCCCTGCATCTTTCAAGTCCTGGATGGTGGTACTAATTTCTGCAGCTCTGCCAGAGATGCAAAACTGTTTTTGATTCTCTATTTTCCCTGGCAAAAGCAACACTAAAGACTTCCATTTAGCCTTTCCAACCATAAGTCCTCAACCCACAGGTCAGGGAACCAATGGGAGAATTCTAAGTATATCTGCCAACTTCTAAGTATATCTATCCTAATTATACATTCTGAGACTGAGAAAATATCCACACGATGAGTTCTGGAACCCACTGGACCCTATTGTAAATTGGACTTCCACCAAAACTCCATTAATCACCTGACCTCCATACACCCTACTTTAACTGGTCACAGTGTTTCTTGGGGTCTCCCAGAATTAGGGTCAATTCAAAGACTATCCAACAGACCCCTGAAAGTCTGATTGTTTGCTTTCTCCCAGTATACAATTACCTTTGAAAAGGGTGTAGATCCCTCTTGGAAGGACCAGAGAAGGCTAACAGAAAACTCTTGAGGTATTTTACCAAGGTCTTTCCTCAAGAGAATCTGGACATTCCTTTATCCAATGGGCTCTGGATCTGCAGTGTCGCGCGCCCAACGTCTCGCCAGCAAAAACGACGCGCGGACACCAGGATCCTTCTGCAGCAAAGTGTTTACTGCATCTAGAATAGGAGAGACCCGGGGCCCAGAAAGGTGCTGCTTATATACACCCTAATGTGGCATGTCCATGCCTGATTGGTCGCTTACCCATGATCTCACTGGCACGCCCCGGGGTGGGCAAAGACTTGGCGCGAACACACTCTTGCACATGCGCACACAGTTAGTTTCCTGAAAGGAAGTCGGGCTGGCGCAGCGGAAGCCAGTGCCATCTTGTAATGGCGAATGCTATCACGGCTTTCCACATCTCCCCCTTTTTGTTTTACTAGAATGAGGCTGGTCTAGGCCTCTGCAGTTACGTCCATCTGCTGTGGCTCCTGTCTTAGGTCGTTCCTCTAATGTCACAGCCTTATCCGTTGTAGGGTAACCCTATCGCCACCGGGCCCCGTGTCTTAGATTGGTCTGTGCATGAGGAAAGTTGCCCGTCTCTGGATACCGCAGTGCTGTGTGACAGTAACTGCTAAACGACCTAGGGCGAACTCTACAAAAGAGGCCAGCCAGAAAATGAGTTAGTGGGGAAATCATGATCACCCTATCGAGTGCAATGAGGAAACCTCAGCGATGTAGAAGGGCTGATCAAAGAATCATTGAGTCTTTCTCATCCCAGTTCAATGGATCCACAAATCCATGGGGTGCAAGAGCAGAGAACTCAGATGCCGACTAATTCCTGAGCATAGATAACCAAATTCCAGGGGAGGCCCCTTGTTCAATGGCCACAAGTGCTTGAGTGACAACGACCTTGTCACGTTTCTGTTGAGATCTGAGTTTGCAAACCAACCATAGCATGAACACTAATCCACAGCATAGGGCTGCACCAAACAGAGCCACTCCCGATAAGTAGTGGGCACCTCATCTGGTTCTCCTCAGCTGCTACCACCAAGGGCCGTAGTCAAGCAGCTCCTATAATAAAATTTAGAATTCCCAATTGTTAGCAACTACTCCAGAAAGTTCACCCACTGTGCTTGCCTAACAATAGATTGGGGGAGGGTAACTCTAGACACTGCAGACACAATGGCTGCAGCAGTAATGGCTGCTACAATAGCAGCGAAAGTAACAAGGTCTTTGCAATGGAACCATGTCTGAGATCTGCACAACCAGGGCAGAGTTCCCCAGACCACAGCAGCTTCACGCAGATGGCATTCCTGTGAAGCTACAGACTGCAAGATGACAACACCAGTTAAGGCAGCAAGAGTCGACAGGGGAATGAGGGGGGCAGGGGTAACAGCTGGAGTCCAGTCTTCTCCAGCAAGCAGCAGTACACAGAGGGTCTGAGCGTAGGCCACAGTGGGACGGGAACATGCAGTGGTAACGCTGACTGTAGCAATGCCAGAATTTCTGTGATGACAAAAGATGAGGGCGGATCTTCCATCTTCCTCTCAGGGCAGAGGAATGACTCCAGGGACCCGAACCACGAGAGCTGAATCTTCATGCTCCCAGGATCAGCATGTCTCACCAGACACTCAGGCAGCTGGCACACTCCTGTAGCATCCTGTAGAAAAAACACAAACATTCCCTCTTCCCCATAAAAATATCTGGACAGGATCATGTCAATATATGGATCTTTCGAACAAAGGAAACTCAAGACGGATGATCAAAATGTGAATGCTTCACTCCTTCTTTAAATGAGGAAAAAGAATACCCTTGGCAGGGAAGGGAGAGGCAAAGATTAAAACAGAGACTGAAAAAAAAAATATATGGATCTTTCTATTTCACCTAGGCAGAAGTATGCCTAGTTGTAGGGTGCCATAAACCTTGGTATCCAAATTTTAAAATTGGAAATAAAAGGAGTGTTATTAAATAATTGTATAGCATACATAGCATACAGGGATATAACTCCCCCTTTTTATTTATTAAGATATAAACTGTCTAGTATCATTGTCCTCCCTCGTTAAGGGGTCCAGGCAATCCAGTTTGAGTTCTTAAATGTCCTATAAAAGAACAGTACTTAGTGTTCTTAACCACTAAGCCATCTCTCCAGCACCTCACAAACTTTATTTACCTAAACATAAGCATTAATTAGAAATGCCAAATCCTGTAAACAAGGTCCAGATTTAGCCTCATTTAGAAATCCTTGAGTTGGCAGGGTGAGGCTGGGCGTTGAAAGTAAGCAAATGGAGTCTTCCTCTTTTCGTGAGGGTGTGTTATCAACTCAATTACCATTTTCAAAGAGCTGGGTCTATGGTTTTGTTTAGTTGTCTGAGCCGAGCACTGAAAGGACAGTGACTTGTCAGACATTCACAATGAAATCATCACTCACTGATTTTATGTAGAAAACCTGCCTCTAATAAAGCATTAAGTAATTGAAATCAATTGTAAACCACAAGCTACACATTGGCTATCAGTGTATGAATTGAAAGCTTGATTTTTTTAACATTTTAAAAACAGTGGCTACAGCACATAATTCAATAATCTGTGCTGAACAAGGGGAAACTAGAGAATAAACAAGTGATCCAATCATACATGTAGCCTTTTCATTAGATGAACCACCTATAAATTCACTAAGCGCATTTTCTATGGGTTGTATGCACAGTTTCTTTTTAAAATACTTCCATGACTCTAGCCTACAATTCTGTATTAACACAACTGAAGCTTTATCTCCAATGTGGATAACAAAGAAAGACCTAAGTCCTCTGGTAAGGTGAGGTACTTAGCCAATTAACATATCCTTAGTAGCTTAAAATTAGTTTCAAATATTCTTTTCTGGAGTAGTGTAACAGCTACTCCCCAAATATTAAAGCTCATTTTGAGAGCAAAGGTTTGTAGTAAAAATTTCCATATACACTGAAAGATTCAAAGTTCTAACTTCTTACATTGAAGAAGCAACAAAGTTACATAATATAAGGCTATTAGCCATTCTTTTGTAAAAATTTTAATGACATTACTTTATGGGCTCTCTAAAATTATAAGCAAGCTCACGAAATGAAAACTCACAATCGCCAGGATGTAAATAAATTGCATAAAAACAATCCTCTAAATCTATCTTGAAATGGCAGTTGGAGTAAGCAAACTGGCTGTAATTCTCTCACAAGTTCCAAAACCTCATCAATCCTTTGTAAATCTTGTAAACAATCTCTACCTGTTTGATTTTTTCTCAATTATAAATAAGTTTGAGTTAGTCAGTGCAACACTGGCAATCCTTAATCACAATCCTTAAGTTCTCCTTGTAACACCAGAGCACAACCACAACTTTGGAAAGTCACCTGAGTTCTGAGTAGTAACTAGGCAGCTGTCCTTGGGGCAGTGGAATTAGCATCAAAATACAGATAACTTCAGGGCAAAACACAACTTTGGAAAGCAAAACTCAACTTCTAACAATCTAGTCTCCAAAATCCAGTCTCCAAAACACTCCAAGTCTATCTTTTATGCTACAAAGTTTGACTGCCAATTCTTACATATCAACGCACGATGGTGCAGTCTCCAATACCTGAACAAAGAGACATTGTCCTAAATTATTTTAGAAGCCTGGTTTCTAGGATAAGAGTTCCATAAAAATATTATCTCAATTTAGACCTGTTTCCCTAGGTTGGCTCATGCCACATGTTGTCTAGAATGACTCCATCCAAATTACCAGGTTTATGTCAACTTTCTGTTACCAATATTATACCTTTTTAACTATATCCAATAACTAAAAAGCCAACAATCTATGACCAAGGCAAGTAGAGCATATTTACATATTTAAAACCAATGAGAAACAAAATTGAAGTGGCTACACATATCTTTAATATTTAGACCAAACACCATTTTTACCTTTTTAGCTATGATTTTAAGAGAAGCACCTTGTCACCTGTTGAGTCAAATAATAAGTCAGGGATTTTTCTAAGAGAAACAGCTATCAGCTCTTGTACCAAAGAAGCTGAGGAGCTGCTGGCGCCTTTAAGATCAGCTCGTGCAGACGCTTAGCCCCTGGGCAGCTTCTCCAGCTAACCTATGTTCCTAGCTACAGGTGCAGGGCTCCAAAGGCCGATTGAAGCTGCTTTTTATTCATTTGTTCCTTTTTGAAACGAGTTGAAACCAAATCAAGATGTGAACGACAAGCAGATAAAGTTTTTACCATTTTTTCCTGTGAACATGAAACATAAAACATTTAAGCAACAAGAAACAAAAACCACAGACATAAACTGACATACAGGGACAGCTTGGTGCACCAAGGACAGACAATAGACAAAGAGGGAAAAAAACAGATAGTGTCAGCAGAGAGGTAGGATTTTCCCTTTCCCACCACTTCCACGGTGACTATCCACTCAAGTGGAGTTGATATGGACGATGGATTGTTTCAATTCCTGGACTAGTCCATCAACGTGTTGAAACCAAATTCCTGTAAGATACTGAGATATATTACGGGATATCTGAGCAGCATGACTGACATTCACAAATGGTATGGAAGTGAAACACAGTCCTGAATATTTTTACTCACAACCCAATTACATTAACTCCATCAAGCTGTGCATGGGCATTGAGATGTCCTTTTGTTTGATTCTCCTGAATAAATTTTCAGGCGGTCTACCTCTATCAAGTCTAATCAGTATGACTCTGTGAAGCTTCCAGAGCCTAATCACACCTTTTACAAGCACAAAGACAAAACTTTTCTCCCAAAATACTGTGTTCCTTTTATCTCCTCCCTGTTTCTCTCCCAGGGCGTCCTTTTCCTTATCTCTCGCTTCCTCGGATCTAAAGTCCTTGGAAGGGCCTTTTTTCTTATGTGCACCTTTTCTCTTTGAGCTCTTTAATCTTTCATCCCGCTCTGTTTCTGACATGCTGTATCAAGACCAAACATGCCTCTCAGAGCTTACCTGCAGTTCTGGACCCTCTCCGAGAACAGAGGCTCTCCTCGGCGCCAGCGATGGTGAGGCGTTTTTACCGGGTTTCGGCACCATATATCAAGTGCCCAACGTCTCACCAGCAAGAACGACGCGCGGACACCAGGATCCTTCTGCAGCAAAGCGTTTATTGCATCTAGAATAAGAGAGACCCGGGGCCCAGAAAGGTGCTGCTTATATACACCCTAATGTGGCATGTCCACGCCTGATTGGTCGCTTACCCATGATCTCACTGGCATGCCCCGGGGTGGGCAAAGACTTGGCGCGAACACACTCTTGCACATGCGCACACAGTTAGTTTCCTGAAAGGAAGTCGGGCTGGCGCAGCGGAAGCCAGCACCATCTTGTAATGGCGAATGCTATCACGGCTTTCCACACTGCAGACTTGCTCAAGTGTGGAAATTGGTTCACATGCTGAGATTCCCCTTTGCCACAATCCTATGTAGCCTTTCTTTCATTTGTTTGAGGTTTTTTTTCCCCCATTTATAGAGATCAAACAAAAACCCAGTAAGCTTTCTATTTATTTCATGCTTAGAAACACTGTGTTGGATTAGCCAGTACCAAAGACCCATACAAGTCACATCACCATAAAATTTACTTTGCTGTGCTGACCATTATGGTTAAGACCATTATGCACATTGTTTTGTCTATGCTGTTTGTGTTTCTATTGTTGTAATGAAATTCCATGACCAAAAAGCAAGTTGGGGAGAAAAAGGTTTATTTGGCTTACACTTTCATATCACTGTTAATTATTGAAGGAAGTCAGGGCAGGAACCCAAACAGGTCAGGAACCTGGAGGTAGGAGCTGATGCAGAGACCATGGAGAGGTGCTGCTTACTGGCTTGTTTCCGGTGTCTTGCTCAGCCTGCTTTATTGTAGAACTCAGGATCACCAGCCCAGGATGGCCCCACCCACAACGGGTTAAGCCTTACCCTGTCAATAACTAATTAAGAAAATGCCTTACAGCCAGCTCTCATGGAGGCATTTTCTCAATTAGGTTTCCTCCTTTTAGATGACTCTAGCCTGTGTTAAGTTGACATAAAATTGGTCAGCACAGTTACTACTAGACCTTGACTTTGGTGAGTCAGTGCCGTCAGCTGGCCTGTATGAAGGCCCATTCCACTTAATTTAGCCAACCGAGCAGCAGTATTTCTAACCATAAGGTCTGGCACAAAGAAAAGGGTGTTAACAAAGCTCTGCAAATGTGCTGGCGCTCCCTCACCATTTTGTCTTACAGCATTTGTCAAGGGCATGCCTTCTGGGTCTTCCCATTTTGGAGGATTGGCTTACCCACTAGCATTGCAATGTCTCTGAGCCTTAAAAATCCCTTCAACACTAAGTCAAGGGGTATCAGGTATCTCCAATTCCTTTTCGATGGCCTTTTTTTTTTTTTTTGTCAAATGCATCAGGAAGCCACGTAAACAAATTTTGACCCTTTCTGTAACTGTACAAGCTTCCATACTAAACCTAGAATGTCCTCTCACAGGGCCTTGACAATGAATTCATCCTGATCCAGTTATTCCCACACCCTTAAACTCCACAGCAACACATATTCCCCAGACTTCTACTTGAATGAATCTGCAAACTCATTAAGCTTTCTAATAGAGTAGCACGCCTCCTCAAGGACCACATTTTCTATCTTCCCTTCTAGAAGCCTGGAAAACCTTGTCTGATTACAGGTCCAGAGGCAACTATCGGTGGGCCTTGGAGGGCAGAATAACCATCGTCTGGCATCTCCTTCAGAGAAAGCCACTGTTGGCTTAGCAGAAAATGAAGCACGAGACTCCTCAGTCAAAGGTGGAAAGGCGATGTTCACAGGGTGGAATATACTTCTGCCGAGGGCGGAAAGACTAGTTCCCCGGGTGAGATAAACCCCTGAGAATCTGAGAGTTCAAAATGTTCAGCCTCGATAGAGTTCTCCCTCAATCTCCATCCCATTTTGAATCCCTTTACAGGATCCCATTTTGTTTTTTTTTTTTTTTGTTTTGTTTTTGTTTTTGTTTTTGTTTTTGTTTTTTTACCAATTAATTCCCTTACTTTAATGGTTGGACCCCTCTGAAGCTGGAACTTGAATTTTCACTGTAATAGCCAACCTTATAATGAGGGCTTCAGTGTAATTCTTTGCAACCTGAGTTCTGTGGCTGCTGGAGAGAAGACTGTCTTCCAGGGCACACTTAGAAACCTTTAGACTTTTTAAACATCTCTGGGTCTGATCTGTTTTATCACTGACTCATTGTGATCTTTCACTGTATTCTCACTGTTGTCCTTCACTGTATTGTGAGATGCCAGAAGTTCATTAATGTCATCACAGAGCTCGTTCTTGTCCTTTGTCGATTTATTGAGAGATGCTAGGAGCAGCCCACCAGCAGCCCGTTCCTTATTCTTTCACAAATTGTCAAAAGTTTTAGAAACAGAGTCACCAAATCCACTACCATTCACAACTCATGGATCGGGATAATCAGATGTATTTGTCTTCTTTAGTTTGTAAAATAGTTCAGACTGTCTGCAGGAAGCAGCCAGAGAGGACAATCAATTGTTCAACGCTCAACAATGCCCCCTCAAAGGTGGCAATGAAAACACTCTGGCCCTCTCAGGCATGCAAATAGGGTTCTTGCCTTCTCCCCATTCCCTCTGCCTTGCTAAAAACCGTTAGATTCCATTCCTGAAGCTGGCCACCAAGGTCTATTCCCTTATTTGGCCGCTTCCTCCTCCCGAGGGTGACTATCGAGGTCCAGCTATCACAGTATTGAAGTCCAACAATCAAAAGCCCCCTTTGGCTCACCTACGTTAAATGCCCAACTAAAATTACACACCTCATCCTAACCCACGGTTTCCCCTTCTACATGTATAAACCTCCATCCACCTATGCGCCACATCTGTCTCCTCTCTATTCAAAGGCAGTCCTTTGCACACCCAACAAACATCCATTACCCCTATCCCTTTCCCCCTTCTCCCCTCTCCCTTGTTCCCTTCCCCTCCTTCATCTTCCTCTATCTCCTGTCTTTGTCCTTTGCCTCTGCCCTCTGTTCCTCTGAGGCAAATAAGTCTCCCTTGTGCTGAGAACTTGGTCTTGGGGATCCTGAGACAATATTCCTTCTTTCACACACCACGAGCTTTCTCCAATCTTCTGGCTAGTCCAACAATGGCTGTCTACCAAGAGGTAGTCCAAAAGTATAGTAGCTGTTCAGTTCCCAAGGCTGGGTATCTCGGGTGGTCTTCAGTATATGCCAGAATCTTGAAGAAGCAGGCTCTAATGCCCGTGAAGGAATGGACTTGCCAGAGAGGGCAAGCAGACAAAGAGAGCGAGCTTCCTTCCTCCATGTCGTTTGCAGAGGCTGCCAGTTCAAAGTGTGAACCATATTAATAGTGGATCTTCCCATCTTAAAAGATCTGGATTAAAAGTGGGTCTTCCAAAGTTTGAAGCAGAGACTGAAGAAACACCCATTCAGAGCCTGCCCCACACGTGGCATATATATATATATACAGTCACCAAAACTAGATAAGATGGATGAAGCTAAGAAGTGCACGCTGACAGGAACCAGATATAGCTGTCTCCTGAGAGGCACAGCCAGATCATGTCAAATACAGAGGCAAATGCTAGCAGCAAACCATTGAACTGAGAAGAGAACCCCATTGGAGGAATTAGAGAAAGGATTGAAAGAGCTGAAGGGACTTGTGACCTCATAAGAACAACAATGCCAACCAACCAGAGCTTTCAGGGACTAAACCACTACCCAAAGACTGTACATGGACTGACCCTGGGCTCCAACTGCATATGTAGCAGAGAATAGCCTTGTTGGGGCACCAGTGGAAGGGGAAGTCCTTGGTCCTGCCAAAGTTGGACCCCCAGTGGAGAGGAATGTGTGTGGGGTGAATAGAAAGGGGAATACCCTTATGAAGGGGAGGGGAAGGGGATAGGAGGCTTATGTCTGGGAAACCAGGAAAGGGAATAACATTTGAAACATAAATAAAAAATATCCAATAAAAGAAAAACAGAAAAAATAAAATAAAATAAACATGGGCCTTCACACTTCAGATGATTCCACTAAGAAAAAGCTCCCACACAGGTGTGCCCAGCCACTTGGGTTTTAGTTAATTCCAGATGTAGCCAAGAGTAGACATCAGAGTGAACATTCTACAATTGAACTACATGCCTAGATCATATGTGTAAGTATTTGAGCTGAGGAGATGGTTCATTTATAAAGTGCTTACCATGCAAGCATGATGATCTGAGTTCAATTCCCTAGAGTAAAAGTTGAGGCCCAGTAGCATGCACCTTATTATCCCAGTGCTGGAGAGGCAGGAACAGAGGGATCCCTGGGGCTTACTGGCCTATTTGAAAGAAAGACCCATTGGACTGAACACAGAGACCCCAACGGAAGAGTTATATAAAGGACTGAAGGAGATGAAGGGGTTTGCAACCCCATAGGAAGAACAACAACATCAACCAACTAGACCCTCCAGAGCTCCCAGGGACTAAACCACCAACCAAAGAGTACACATGGAGGGACCCATGACTCATGTGTAGCAGAGGATGGCCTTGTATGGCATCACTGGGAGAAGAGGCCCTAGGTCCTGTGAAGACTCAATGTCCAGTGTAGAGAAATGACAGGGCAATGAGGTGGGAGTGGGTGGGTGGGTGGAGGAGCACCCTCATAGAAGCAGGGGAGAGGTGATGGGATAGGGGGTTTGAGTAGGGGAAACTGGGAATGGGGACAGCATTTGAAATGTAAATGAATAAAATATCCAATTAAGAAGAAGAAGAAAGAGGAAGAAGAGGAGGAAGAAGAGGAGGAGGAGGAGGAAGAGGAGGAGGAGGAAGAGGAGGAGGATGACGACGACGAGGACGACGACGATGACGACCCAGGTTTAATGAGATACTCTGTCTCAAAAAACAAGGTGGAGAGCAGTTGAGAAAAACACCCAAGGTTAGCTAGCCTCTGACTTCTACATCCATACACACTGATACATATGTAGCTTCACATACATGCACATATACGCACAAACACATATTCACAAATAAGCAATAAATCTGGCGCCTTGGATCAAATAGTGGTCTCTGGTACACAACACCAAAAAAAGAAAAAAGAAAAAAAATATCATGAGCTACAAAAGGAAAACTACCTAGGGTATTAAGATTTCTGTCCTACTCTACAGGACAAGAAGAAATATTTTAAGACCATAATTCTAATACAGAGACTTAAGGAACACAGACAACTTGTTCGACTCGGTAAAAACAAACAACCCAGTTTAAAACTGAGCTAAGGATTTGAATGGCATTTCTCCAAACAAAGATACATACAGAGCTTGTACACACATGAAATTAATGCTTAAGCAAAAACATTATCGCCAGAGAAGCATAAATTAAGACCCCAAGTAATATTTTGTGATCACTAGGATAGCTGTGACTAAAAAGACAGATTATAATATATGATCACAAAAAAAGTGAGGAAATTGGAACCTTTATATATTTCTGTTGGGGATGTAAAGTGGAGTAGCTCTTTGGAAAACAGGCAATTACTCAAAAATTTAGACACAGAATTGGCATACAACCAAAACTCACATACGGAAAGAAATGAAAAATGTTTCCATACTAAAACTTGTTCATAAATGTTCATACACTGTTATTCACAAGCTGAAACGTGCTGTAGCCCAGGAGCAAATGTATAAAATGTGCTAAATCCTAGCAATAGATAATTATTCAGCAAGAAAAATGAAGTACTAAGATTTGATCCAGTTGGATGGATTTTGAAAACATGCCAAAGAAATCAGCCTCAAAAAACCACCTACTATATGACTCTCATCAGAAGTGCAAATCAGAATAAGCACATCTGTACGGGAATAAAGTAGATTAGTGGCTGTCTACTGTGGGAAGGACTGAGAATGTGGGGTGAGAGACAACGGAGTTGCATGACGAAACCCAGGAAATCAGACTCCCCAGACCAGGATCGGGGTGCAGATACGAGCTTAATTACACAGCACATAAGCTTATATACAGCATTTCAGCCAATCCCAAGCCCCTAAATCTTTAGCCAATCATATCTCACCATACTATCACCGTGCTCCAATGAAAGCCCTCGGGAGTGGGTGAGGAGGTTGGGGAGATGGAAGGGTGGGGCACCATCACCTGTTAGGACTTCTGAAAAGAAAAGAAAGCAGCCGCTGCCCTGGACTCGTTCCTTTTTGCTGCCTCACCCATGTCCCAGGAGCGATGTTATATCTGATGCGGTGTAAGAAAGAATCAGGACTCTTTGAGGAGTCGAAGGAGCCTTTGGTGCCTCACTCTCCACCCTGATTTTTCCTTCACAAGCTTGCCTTCCACATCCCCCACAGTCTAAGGTGGAAGAAATGTTGACTACTAGACACCTAGGGGTCTTTCGATGGTGAAACTGTTCTAAAGTTAGATTCCTTGATGTTTGCAAAACCCTACAGTGGACATGGTAGCCCTTCTCTCGGTGTAAGGATAATGTATACCACACTCTCTACGATTAACCCTAGATAGCCAACACATTCTGCAGCCTGAGTCTATAAGGATTGTGCTCACAGGGAATGTTTTACTCCTAAGGGGCGAGCAGGACCCATGAGAGCAGGCTTTTATTCTCAGCTCTAATCACCCAGTCCCCCCGCCCAAAAAAAATCAAACAAACTAAACACAAAAGGAGCCTGTGACAAAGCTAAAGACATGTCTGAGAATGTCTCATTTCTCATACTAGTTCCAAAACCATGCTATTTGTTATGTCTCCCAGATAGATGTCAGCTTGTATAATCTCAGCTTCCAGTCAGTCTCCAGGTCACAAAAGCTGCCGATGTAATTTCCAGCATTAAACTTTGTGCTGGATAGTTTTATGTCAACTAGACAGAAGCTAGAGTCATTGGAGAGGAAGGAGCCTCAATTGAGAAAATGCCTCAATAAGAAACAGACCTGTAGGGCATTTTCTTAATTAGTGATTGATGTGGGAGGGCCCGGCATATTATAGGTAGGGACCACCCCTGAACTGGTGTCCCGGGTTCTATAGTAAAGCAGGCTGAGCAAGCCATGAGAAGCAAGTCTGTGAACAGCACCCCTCATGGCCTCTGCATCAGATCCTGCCTCCAGGTTCCTGCCCTGTCTGAGTTCCTGTCCTGACTTCATTTGATGACGGACGGCAATGTGGAAGTGTAAGGCAAACCCTGTCCTCCCAAACTTGCTTTTGGTCATGGTGTTTCATCGCAGCAGTAGAACCCCTAACTAGGACACTTTACAACTTCACTTAAACCAGATGTTCTGCTCTGTTTCTGCTTAAGGGGGCTTAGGTTTTAGACAACTCCTATTTTGATTCCATTCGTGCTACTCCTTCTTTTATTAAATTTCTGAATTCATTCATAAAGGGGAAGATGGAGGTTCTTATATACCAAAATACCTTTCATGGTTCATCCCAGAATACCAATCTTTTCTACTCCAAACTGTACCCACTCAGTGTTACATGGATACAAACCAGAGTCATATCACAAACATTGTAACGACTTAGCCCATTGGATGAAAAGTTGCTATTAAAGACAATGTATCCCTGCTCTCTCCCACACTCCCTCCCTGGCTTTTGTCTGTCTTTCTCTCCCTAGCGCAGAGGTTCTCTCTTGCTATTAAAAGACCATATCCCTGAGTCTTGCTAAGTCAGTTTTCTCCTCACTAACTTCAGTGTAATTTTCACATCAAGGTGTTTCTACAGACTAGACAGAGTTAGAGTTCAGCTTCTTCTAGACAGAGTGTTTAAATTTGACTAGACAGCAGCAATTGCTTTTTAATCTAAGCAAACTGATCTGTCCAAGGCAATCAACTCAAGGAAGTTATTCCGGGAGGATTCTAATGATCCCGATGAATCACGCTGCCCCGTGTGAGACCCAACCACTGAACTGCTGCCATAGTGTGTCACAAGTACTTAGAGGAGTGAGTACATCCAGCTGAACTCTGCGTCGACACTCACTCTCTAGCCTCTCATGCAGAAGTTAAAGATCAGCACAGTCAGCTGATGAAGAAGCCCTCTGCTGCTCTGCTGTGTGTGGTAGTGTCAATCCCTGTTCAATGATGTTGTAGCAACTGGGCCTCACACTTGCACTGTCCACCGTCAGTGTAAGTGCTGATTTGCAGTGTTACTGATTCCTCTAGAATCTAGAAGTCAGGTGGACATAGTGGGTTGTTTCTTGTTAACACCTCTCATCTTTTAAACCAAGATTTAAACTAGCACCTGCAACATTGTAGCAACACCTGTATCTATTTAGAACGTTACAGTAACCAAGAGCTTTTAAGCATTCTGTATGTTTGTTAGAGCACAGAGAGGCCAGCAGATGGTAACCTCATTTACAGAGTGAGTAAGTCACAGAACTGACAAACCTAGAGCTGATCACGTCAAGCTTGGCCTTCCTAATGCTTTAAATTGTGCTATAGGAGCCTTTGTTCTAATATTAGTGTCACTGGGCTGTGGCTTGGATACTTGTCACCTCCAAAGCCTTCAGTTGTGATATCACTGGAGCCTAAAGAAACGTTCTGACATTATGAAGTCTCTGTCATCCATTCCATTCCATGATAGAACGGAGTTCAGAGGGAGTGGAGAGATAGCTTAGCTGGGGGATCCAATACCTTCTTCTATAAACTCTTCTGGTACATGCATTCCCAGCCATGGACCCACATGCAGACACACACACAAGCACAAATAATTTTAAAATAAAAATAAATCTAGGGAGGGAAAATGGTAGTTCATCTTCACCCTTACACTTCTCCAGCCTGCAAGGACCAACAGTTGTACACCATATTGGAAGTGAGCAGGGCCTTACCAGACAGTGAAATTGTCAGTGCTTTGATCTTGGGTGTGTTAGCTCAGAAATAAATATGTTGGGTTTTTTTTTCTTTTAAATGACTAAGTCTCCCAGATCACGGCACATCAACGTCAAACAATCTGAAACGCCACTAAGGGAAAGTGGCAGAGCTGAAAGTTCTGTCTGTGCCTGGGTAGTGCTGCTGTGTCCTGAGCTCACGGAAGCCTACTAGACTTTACATGAAGGGGCAGCCATGGGAATTGGCATCTGCTCAGGGGCTCAGGAGAGGCCAATGGGCTTCCACCTCTAGGATGGGGTGGGTATTCTTTGGTGGTCTTCTCTTATTAATAGCTGGAAGGTGGCTTTAAGAGAAATGATAACATGTATTCGATTCAATTGAAGGAAGGAGAAAAAGCAGATTATCTAGAAGGCAAGGCTAAAATAATAATGATTCCAATAGCTAATACAGTGAGCATTGAACGTTTTTACCAATCGAAAGGCATCATGCATACTTATTGATTAGATTCACATCGTAACTCCATGAAGTGTCATTATTTTGAAGAGACACGTAGACAGTGGGAATTTGTTTAACTTGCCTGCTTATAAATATTAAAAGACTTCAACCTACACACACTTTCTTCAACTTGTGTGATGATTAATGAAGAATTTAAGAGAACCTTCTGTTTTAATAAAGCCATTGGCTGTAGGAGGTTCAAGACCATCTTTGACCCATCCAATATGGAGCTTAACAGCTGACCTCAGAATGAAGTTGGAAGCTCAGCTCCTACTTTTACACATTCGATATCTTAGAGAATGATTTTTCACTCCCACGTGCTAATAAAGAAGGAAAACATTCTCACCTAAGACATTTAAAACACTCCCAGCCTGGTGGCACAGGGCCTGGGTAGGCAGAGGAAGCTTGAGCTCACCTCCAGTCCAGAGTCATTTGCCCCATGTACACAGACAATGCCCAAGATAACTTCTGCCTAGTGCTACGAGGTACAGCCTGGGCATAGCTCTCCTGAGACCCCAGACACTCAGAGACCCTGGGCGCCGCCAAGATGAACAAGTAAATGGTGGAAAGATGGGAGAGAAAGAGAAGCACAATGAAGACAGGCAGAACTGGAGACTGAGGGTAGTGAGGAACAACCTGAGGTGAGTAGCTGGCAATGCTGCCTAAAGCCATGGGTGGATCCTGGCCCATGCTGCCTCCGAGGGTCACGTCTGAGCCATGGCCCTGCAGTAGCAGGGGTCTGTTACCACCAAAGGCCAGGTGTACATCCTGGTCTGGGCAGCCACCTGAGGCCATGCTATTGTCTGAGAACTGTGCAGAACTTGCCCCACTCCTCGCCTGTGAGAAAGCTGGCCCTGCCCCCGACCAGCTACAGCACTCAGAAGAGTGCGCCCAGCACCTCGTCCAGGAATCACAGGTTTGTGTGGGTTGCACGTAAGAGGCTGTAGGCTATGAGCTGGAGAGTTGACCCTGCCACTTGTCTGCTGTGCAGTGGCATGGGCAACAGAAAAAGGCCACCCAAACTGGATCCTTGACACAAGCAGCAAGCAAGAGAGCTGGCCCGGAACAAAGACCCGAGAGCAGGAGATCTGGCCCTGCCACTTGCTGGCTGTGGCACTTGGCCGATGGGGAGAGCAGGCCCTGCACCTCATCTGGGCAGCACAGTAGAGCTGACCCTGCTAGTGGGGGTGCCGATGAGCAAATCCCAAGAGTGGGAGAGTGGGAGAGCTGGCCCTGCCCTGGGCCAACTGCGGTAGTGAATGAGCGAAGAAGCTTGCTGGGATAGTGCGGGAGAGCTTGCCTGGTGGAGAGGGTGTGGGAGAGCTCAAATACCACCCAGGCCCAGATCCAGGAGTTCAAGTTTGCCCACCCCACCATCTACCCCATCCATAAACTGCTGGAGCACACGAAGGGGCCAGACCTACAGATCCAAAGCTGCAGGATCTCCATGACACAGGGAGATAGCACGTCATCCGAGAGGATCCAGTAGTCACAGTACGTCAGAAGCCAGAGATCTCAAACCAGACCACTGATTTTGACTGCAATCAACGTTTGCAAGCTAAGCTGTTTAGATAAAAGGGCGCACGGTGGGACACGCTACGGCTTCCACACCAAGATTTTTATTTCTAATTTTGGTAGGGAAGTTGCAAGGGTGGAGGGTGGATATGAAGGGAGGGGAAGGTGAGTGGGATTGGGGTGCATAATGTGAAATTTATAAAGAATCGATAAAGGGTTAAAAAAAAAAATCTCGAGGCCATTTCCAAAACAGAACATTTGTTTTTGTTTCTAGTTCAATTAAAAAATGCAATGACTTCAACTTATACAAAAGCCCATGCCTGGGGCGATTATAGGCCGTAGTAGAAACCTACTGTTGTTACATTAAATGGCCGTGCTGCCAAACTGCCTTCTGTATATTCGTGTTTATGCTCATTGATTTGTGCTGCTCTCAACTTTGTTCAGGGAAGCTTCCTTTTACAGCGGGCGTCTGTTAATACGGAAACCCATGTCTACTCAAAGGGCTGATTAGAAGTAACCGCTGGGTGCTCAGCTGTGGATAAACCATCTATTTAACCTTCCCTAGCCAAGGCTTGGAGAACATTAGAGAGAAAGGGTGCTGTGAAATGTTGGCTTCTGAACATCAGGTAGCTGTTACACACATCGACTCACAGAACCTATGGCAACCCTCCCACAAGACCAAACCAGTCAGCAGTCTTCACGGGACAAGGGCCCTCAAGACCCCATCCTTGGCCAAGGAGCTGTTGCCACTCGATGGCTGCCAAGAGAAGGAACGTTTCTCATGCCGAAGTGATGGTCTCGTGTCCATGTGCATATGGGAGGTACTAATTGTACCCAGGGAGTTATTAATGATCAAAATATGAGGACGGGAAGTTGGGAAGAAGACAGGGTGGAGGGGCATTTGGAGCAGCAGGAGGAATTAATGGCCGATGTGTATTTAATTGCATAATACAATAATATAATTGCATAAATATATGTAATTTTCTTTTTTTATTGGTTATTTTGTTTATTTACATTTCAAATGTTATCCCCTTTCCTGGTTTCCCGTCCGAAAACCTCCCGTTCCACTCCGGTCCCCCTGCCTCCATGAGGGTGCTTCCCCAGGTTCCCGCCCACTTCTGCCCCACTGCCCTAGTATTCACCTACGCTACGGCATTGAACCTTCAGCAGACCCAGGGCTTCCCCTCCCAATTTTCAAGAAAATGCGATTTTCAAAGAAAAATTAAAGCTATTTATTAAAAATAACTGAAGAATTTGAAAATAATAACTTTTTTATGTTTGTTTTTGTTTTAGTTCTTTATATTCTGGATAGTAACAATCATGTAAAAAAAAAAAAAAAGATTGTCTTTTAAAGATGGTCCTGGGTTGGTAGTATATGCAGTTGCCAAGAAGATTCAAAAGCAAATAGATTGTTAAAAACTTAGCCTCTAAATCAACTGCCAGATAATTCCCACTGTAAAATGCCTCAGAACGCAGTTTTGAGTATAACGGCACAGAGCGCCTCAAGTGCAGAGCCCGTGGAATCAGTTCCCAGACTGAGATTCAACCACACAACACAACATTGGAGAGTGATACACCCAGTCTGGCAGTGCCGGGCACTTGTTTCTGTCTTTCTAGTTCCCTGGCATCAATCCGGAGATTTCTCAGAAACCAAGTCAAGTGCTCTTCAAACGTTATCCAGAAGGCAAAGACCCAAGGACAACCTTAATGAACACCCAGCACTCCGTCCCTGCTTGTTTGCTTGGATCGCACCAGACAGCAAACCATTTGCCTGAGGATTTAAAATACAGGCGAAGGCTGGTCGTGACGGCACACACATCCCAGCACTCAGGAGACAGAAGCAAGCAGACATCTGTGAGTTGGGGACTAGCCTAGTCTACACGGTGAGTTCCCAGCCAGCCAGGATTACATAGAGAGACTCTGTCTCGAATATACATACACATGTACATATTTACACATATATGTGTGTGTGTATCCATTTGTGTGTGTGTGTGTTCTGTGGGTCTGTGCATTCTTGAAAAAAAAAAAAAGACTGTTAAGCAAAAACAAGATGACTTTGGCAGGAAACCCTAAAAGGGACATTTGACAAGATAATAGTCAGGGAAATAGCTGTAGGATTTTCAAAATTTAACAACCTAAGTCTTTAGAGTCACAGAGTCCTACGGGGAAAGAGAAACAGATAGAAAAGCTTGAAAAATAAGAATGTAAGTGGGATGATAATATATGGAAAAGTACATTAGTGCAAATGGGAAAATAAATCTATTCCAAGGTCAAGGGTATCAAGCTGAATTTAAAAATTAAAATTTATCTGTAAGGTATTTTACAGCTCAGGCTATAACAAAGAAAAACAAATTGTTAATTCCGAAGAATGAAAACGCACAGGCTAGAGAGATGACACAGTGTTACCACTGTACCTGCTCCTCACATGAGGACCAGAGTTCTGATCCCAGCCTCCCTACAACCAGCAGACAAACCTTAAAGATACTGCTGGCATCTCCAGCTTTGAGGGACCCAAAATCACAGATAGTTAGGTACTTAAAAATTCACAGATTAGTAATAACCCAAATAAAGATGGAGTTATATAATAATACCAGAAGAAAAGGTAGATTTCCATCTATAACATTTCCAAACTCCTGTAAAGCAAAACTTAGAAGACTTACAAGGCAAAATGTCTTAAGACAAGAGAATTGCTGAGGGTGTCAGGATAGCTCCCTCCATCAAATGGAAAGAAACAACAGTAAGGATGTATATTTCAGGAAATTTGCCCTGATGGATATAACCATGGTTTGAAAGTGTTGCCTCGGTTCCTTGTATTGCAAACAATTCCAAAATTCACTGATGCCAGCAATATCTGGAAGTAGAGCCTTGGGTTATTAGAGTCAGACAACAATGACGGCGGCGACAGTAGACAGTATCACCGAGAAAGGTGGAGGCCTCTATCCTAACACACTTGCTCCACTGTAGCCCACGAAGACTGCCGTGTTTCAGAGGCTGGGGCACTGCCAAGAACACCTTCCGACTCTGAGCTGTGGCACATATAAACTTCTATTCCCTTATGCAGCCTCGGATCTCCTAGGTAGCAGGAGAAAACAGGCGAAGATAAACACATAGGGACAAAGAACAAAGAGGCATTTGAATGTGAGATGGTAATTTACTAGAATTAAACATTTGGGGCTATACAGCAAGATTAAGCTATGTTTAAACGATTACTTCCTTATTGGTTCTTTTTATCCTTTATAGATAAGTAGTGTAATTTATAGAATGAAAAATATGGGCATTTGTAGAATTTATAGAACATGGCCAGCAAATTATAAAAATTTCACTTGATACTTTAGTATTGGAAAAAAATAGAAATTAAAACGACAGAGATAACATTTCTTAGGTAGGGTGTCATTACTGTGAAGAGATACCATGACCAAGGCAACTCCTTTTATAAAGAAAGCATTTAGTTGGGGCTGGCTTACGGTTTCAGAGGCTTAGTCCATTACCATCATGGTGGGAAGCAGGCACTGTCCAGGAAGACATTGTGCTGGAAAAGGAGCTGAGAATTCTACATCTTGATCCAAAGGCAGCAAGAAGAGATTGTGTGTCACACTGGGCATAGTTTGAGCTACAGGAGACCTCAAAGCCCACCCCCACAGTGACGCACTTCCTCCGACAAGGCCACACCCACTCCGACAAGGCCACACCTCCTAATAGTGCCTAGCCCTCAAACACATGCGTCTACGGGGGCTATACCTATTCAAACCACCACATACCTTTTCGTATAATTCATAGTAAAAGACTCTTTTTTTAAATCCAGCGATCTTAAATGTTAGTTAAAAATCTGTAATACTGTATTTCTTTGCATACTGCTAGAAAGAATACAGATTAATATCACCACTCTGAAAAGCAATCAGGATATTTAAAGTTGAACCTAAACACTTTCCCTATGACCTAGCAATGTCGTTGCAAAAGGTCCAGGTCATATGCGATCTCCACGGCAATGTTGTTGTAATAACAGAGGCAGAAGTGGTCTAAATAAGACGCAATAGACCTTTCTGTACATGTGTGTAATTGCCCTGGAAAATGATAAAATTTCTTTTTTTCCTAGAATCCTTTCTAGAACAGCCATAGCATAAATGCTCAAAGGAAAGCAGTTGTCAAGCATTTTTATTACAGATTGATATCTTCTGTTTCCTAATATTTGTTATTCTGATGTAGAATCTAGTCTTCATTTTAAATGTGCCCTCATTAATCTACATTTTATAATATGTTCCTCTAGCTAGTTATAATCTCCTTCTGCAGAGTTCCTAACCCTGTATCCATTGGCTATTGGGTTTGCAGGTTTTTTCTTGTTGATAAATAGTATTTGTTTTCAATTATATATATATATATATATGTATATATATATATATATTTTAATTAGTTGGTGTTCAGTCGATATGAGAAGACACCTGAGGGTGTTGAGAGAGCAGGCCAGTAATCCCAGCACTCTGGAGTCTAAGGCATGAGGACACTGACACTCAGAGAAACACAGTGAATTCTGCTGTGCTCAGTCTAAATGAAGCTTTTAGAGCCCCAGGATGTCACAGGACCGAGGCCCTCTTAGGCACTGTTTCACTTGGGATGATCGAGTCCTCAGAGACAAGATTGTGCAAACAATCAGGCCTCTTGGGAGCTTTCACTTTTTGAGTTGTTTAAGACTGATTTCTCCAGGCCGTAAAAGCCATATCCTTCCCACTGAACTTTTTCTCCAAATCTCACACTAGCCGGACTTCGATTTTCTGGAGCAATTTCGGTTGAAGAGCAGAAACAAGAATTCTGATAGGTTTCCGACCACCACCAGCTTCATTTTCCAACTTGGTCAGATTTCAAGCCCTCGCTGGAGCTGAATAAAAAACCCTGACCCACAGAGCACCCTTTTGCCGGACTAGGAAGAGAAAATTATACCTTTAAAAGGTAAATTCTACCTGGATAAATTACAACCCAGGAACAAAACCATAAAACTTTCTCAGCTCAGTTCACGGGAGGGAAAAAAAAAATCAACAAAGTCTGGACGTGAACAGACCCAATTACGAGGGGCCTCTATTTTGAGGAATGGAGCACGGCTGTCTTGTTCTGTCCAAAGTCCACATTGCTCCTTTATTTTTATGTGTCCCCCTTTTAATTCTAAAATGTGTTTTTCTTCGAGATGAATCCTCTCCAATTTTATTCAGCAACATGTGACATTTCATTAAGGGTTAGTCAAAGTGGCCGTTCTCGAAGTGTCATTATCCTACGGAGTAACTGCCTCCTTTATTAGCACTTGTTTCTTGACATACAGTGTCATCTGCTTGTCCAGCATTTGAAAAGCAGTCTAACGTGCGAGTGCAGTGAGAGGATTCCTCAGCCAGACTTCTTGGATTTACACTGTAGCTCTGCCCCCATGTGCGACACTAATAAACCCGATCAATGTGTCTCCGTTTCACATCTAAAATACTGGTGTATTTAAAAGACTTCAGTCGTGTAAACCCACACATCCATGGACACCTGATTTTTATAAAGAAACCATAAGTACACACTGGGGGAAAAAAGACAGCATCTTCAACAGATGGCACGGGTCAGTCCGGATATCTGCATGTAGGGGAAAGCAAACAAATCCATGCTTATCACCCTGCACGAAACCCAGGTCTAAATGGATCAAAACCTTAAGAAAAAGCCAGATACACTGAGCAAGATGGAAGAGAAAGTGGGAAGTAGCCTTGAACACATTGGCACGGGAGACACCGGTCTGAACAGAACACCATTAACCCAAGGCACTAAGATCAACAAGAATGAATGGGACCTCGTGAAGCTAAAACGCTTCTGTAAGACAAGGACACTGCCATTTAAACAAAGCAGCAGCCTACAGCAACGTTAAAGACTTTACCAACTCCACATCTGACAAAGGGCTAATGTCCAAAATATATAAAGAACTCGATATAAAGAGATCAATAATACCAGTAACAGTTCACACCACAGGAACACTTGTTCAACCATGCTCATGGCTGCTCTATTCTTTTTTTTTTTTTTGGTTCTTTTTTTCGGAGCTGGGGACCAAACCCAGGGCCTTGCGCTTCCTAGGCAAGTGCTCTACCACTGAGCTAAATCCCCAACCCCGACTGCTCTATTCTTAATAGTTAGAACCTATGAGGTCAGAGTCCAGGGTCAGTCCATGTATAGTCTTTGGGTAGTGGCTTAGACCCTGGAAGCTCTGGTTGTTGGCATTGTTGTACATATGGGGTCTCAAGCCCCATCAAGCTCTTCCAGTTCTTTCTCTGATTCCTTCAACGGGGGTCCTATTCTCAGTTCAGTGGTTTGCTGCTGGCATTCGCCTCTGTATTTGCTGTATTCTGGCTGTGTCTCTCAGGAGAGATCTACATCCGGTTCCTGTCGGCCTGCACTTCTTTGCTTCACCATCTTGTCTAATTGGGTGGCTGTATATGTATGGGCCACATGTGGGGCAGGCTCTGAATGGGTGTTACTTCTGCCTCTGTTTTAATCTTTGCCTCTCTATTCCCTGCCAAGTAGCAATGAATAGTCTAGTAAGAGCACCAGTGGAAGGGGAAGCCCTGGGTCCTGCTAAGACTGAACCCCCAGTGAATGTGATTGTTGGGGGGAGGGCGGCAATGGGGGAGGATGGGGAGGGGAACACCCATAAAGAAGGGGAGGGGGAGGGAATAGGGGGATGTTGGCCCAAAAACCAGGAAAGGGAATAACATTCAAAATGTAAATAAGAAATACTCAAGTTAATAAAAAAAAAAAAAGAAATCAAAAACAACCTAGATGTCCCTCAACAGAAGAACGGATAAAGAAAATGTGGCGCGTTTACACAGTGGAGTATGACTAAGGTCTTTTTTTTTTTTTTTTTAATGACATCATTAAATTTTCAGGCAAGTGGATGGAGCTAGGAAAAAAAAAATTATCCTGACTGAGGTAACCCAGACCCAGACAGATAAATATGATATGCATTTACTTATCTCTGGAGATTATCCATTTAATAAATGGTAACCGTAAACCCAGAGAGGTTAGGCATAGAGGAAGAAACTAGGGGGAGACACATGGAGCTCCCTGGGAGGGAGGAATAGAATAAGCATTGTGGGTGGAGTGGGGGGAGGGGTGATGAGACTGAGATGAACAGGTGGGAGGGAAGAAGGGATAGAGGGAGGGAAGGAAGGGAGGGACAGATAGAACTGAAGAGCATTCGAAGGAAACGTAGGAAACCTAGTGCAGTGAAACTTTCTATGATATACGAAGGCCATCCTAATGAAGTCTCCCAGTAATGAGGGAGACAGAATACTTGAGTTGTTGGACAAACGGGTCCCACAGGAATTCCCGAAAAACACCCGGGCTGTAGCTGAGACAACAGGCTGTTCTCTACCAACTGACAGCAAGGCCCCGTTGCTCAAGACAATGACCACACAACTCACTGAACATGAAGAGGTCAAGCCAGAACCTTCACCCCATGTGAAAGTTCTCTGCAGGTTAATAAAAGAGAAAACAAAACTCCAGCCCAACCACAAAACCTTCGATCTACAGTCTGTCCTGCCTGCAAAATATGCTAAGGAAATGGTGGCACACACCTTGTGGGGGTAACCGACCAATGTTTGATGTGACTCAAGGCCCACTTCATTAGATGAAACCCGTATCTGACACTGCTTCAGTGACCAAGAACCAGAGTTTAGATAGCTAAGAAGACCTAGGGCAAAACCAAATACTGCTGCTCTAAAAAATAAAAATTAAAAAAGTTATGATACCTAATGATGCTTTCTTATACTCATCAGTGCCTCGCTCAGTCAGCATCAGAGAGGCTTCCTCCTACAGCAGATGGGGACAAATGTGGAGACCCACAGCCAGACATTATGCAGAGAGAGACTTGGGAACACACGGCTATAAAGGAAAATGTCTGAGTCAAATCCTTCCCCTCACAGCTCAGGGAATGCTGTGAGAGAAGAGACAGAGGGGGTGGGGAGAGAGGACACCAGGAGAACAAAGCCCTTTAAAACAACCGAGCAAAGCTCATGAGTTCACAGAGACTGAAGCAGCACGCACAGGACCTACGCCAGTCCGCACCAGGTCCTCAGCTCAGCAACGATAGCTTTCAGTTATTTATGGGACTCCCGAGTCTCTGAATATGGTGCCTTTTCTCAGGACTCTTTTCTTTCTGTCAGTTTGCCTTGTCCAACTTCAAGTGGTGGATTCATTTTATCTTATTGTATTTTGTTTAGTTGTGTTTGGTTGTTATCTCCTAGAAGCCGGTTCTAAGGCATAAAAGGAGTAGACCCAGATGGGAAAGGAGGTGGGGAGGAACTGGGAGGAGTAGAGGGAGGAAAAGCTGTATTCAAATATTATTGGATGAGAAAAGAGTTTATGTTTAATAAAAGACTTCAGTCACTAGGGTGGGTGAGATGGCTCAGCAGGAAAAGTTGTTTCCAGCCAAGACTGGAGACTCAAGATCCATCTCAGGGACTAACAGTGGGAAAGGAGAAAAGTGATTCCTCCAAGTTGTTCTGTAACCTCACATGCCATGATAACATGGTCCTACCTCTCTCTCTCTCTGTCTCTGTCTCTTACCCACACACACAGGATATATGTAAATATAAATGGAAAAGGAGAAGCACGCATTAAAAAATGCCTCCATCGGGGTTGGGGATTTAGCTCAGTGGTAGAGCACTTGCCTAGCAAGCGCAAGGCCCTGGGTTCGGTCCCCAGCTCCGAAAAAAAAAAGAAAAAAAAAATGCCTCCATGGTAAATATATTTCAACACTATAGATTGTCGAAGCACATTCCAAAACCCCAAAACAACCCAAGAACCTTCAGATAGGTTACATTACACGGTCAAGGGGAACTAAAGAGACAGCATTAAAGTGGTTACTATGCTGACCTTGGCAAAGGGATGACAGTGTAGTAATCTGGGTAGACCGGATATAATCATAGAGTCCTTCAATGTGCAAGAGAGAGACAGAGTAACGGATGTGAGAACCAACTGGCATTATTGTCGGCTTTCAGAGTCTTAGGGACCATGATCCAGAGAATACAAGTAGCCTACAGAAGCTAGAAATATGGAAAAGATTCTACCCCAGAAAGGATCATAGCCCTGTTGACTCCTTGATTTTAGTCAATTCATATCCACCATCTTGTATCTGAACTCCATTGCTCATGACATTACGAATGGGTGTTGTGTCAGCTACTAAATTCATGGTGATTTGCTACTGCGGCAGTAAGAAATTAATACAACATGTAATCCTCATCCTGCATCCCCATTACAAACTGGCACAGAGAAGTTAGCGTTCCGGTTTGGATGTAAAATGCTCCGCCCCCTTGCGGGTTGCTTCGGCACTTGTTTCCTAGGCAGAGATACCAATACGGTCTGTAGGTCTGGGCGGTGCCTAGCTAGAGGAAGCAGAGAGCTGGAATTCAGGGCCTGAATGCCCTGCCTGCTTCCTGTCCTGTCTCTACCTCCTCATGTGCCCAGATGTAAGCAAGCAGCCCCATGCTCATATCAGCCCGGTCTTGAGCCTCTCCCTCAGCCATGATTGACAGTGCTCTCTCAAACCATAGCCTAGATACTTCTTCTGCTCCAAAACTGCTTCTTATTGGGTGTAACCTTACTTTAGTTAGGAAATTTCTGAAGCTCACACCGCTAAGGAACCTGCTGTCCGACCTCTGCAAAGGCCTTGCTTGGGAAAACCATTTGAAAGGAGCTGCAGTCACAAACCAGGAAGTCTGACTCTTTTCTGTTCCAAGCCTAATCTAGTAACCCAAGGCCATGGGCAGAGCGCCTTAGATGCCTCTGCCAATGCGTCCTCAGGAAGGAGTTAAAGGAAACATTTCGAAAACACTTTCTTTCTACTTGGTTTTAGACCCTGATAAGTCCATTTTTGGGAAGGCTATGGACAGAGGCTGGGCTCACAAGAACACAAATGGCTGCAGACAGAGCTGCGCTGAACAGCGCGTCAGCAAGTGTTCAAGCTCTCCAAACAGTGAGTCCTTCCTTGGGCCCAAGTCATCTCCCTCCCCTCGCCTTGCTCTGGGGAAATGAAACCGGAAGTCACAGCGCCTTCTCAGCTCTTAGTCTTTTACTCATACCACCATGGTGCGTGATTAAATGCTGAATACTTTTAGTGCGGTTTTTTTTTTTTTTTTTTGGTTTTGTTGTTGTTGTTTGTTTTTTGTTTTTTGTTTTTTGTTTTTTTATTGTACTTTATAACTCCTAATAGCTTAGCCTTTTTCCTCGATTCTGCTGTGATCCTGGCAACAGCTAACCATAAAAGCAGGAACTAAAGTTGAGGCTGGCTAGCTCCTACAGATCTGTACTATTAGCATGATAATATTGTGTGTGTGTGTGTGTGTGTGTGTGTGTGTGTGTGTGTGTGTGTGTGTGTGGTATGTGTGTGTTCAATTGTACAATTGTAGTTCAATTGATGGTTCATTAGCTGATTAACTGATTATATACTGGACAGGGTAATTCAACAACAGTTGGTGAAAAGTTAGACAAGGGGATCTACTGGCTTCTCTGGGTAAAGAATTGGCTTACGGCTGGAGAGATGGCTCAGTGGTTAAGAGCACTTACTGCTCTTCCAGAGGTCGGGGTTTGAGTCCTAGCCCCAATATGGTAGCCCATAATTGTTTGTAATTCCAGTATCAAGGGGATCTGACCCACTCTTCTGGCGTCCATGGACACTGCATGCACGTAGTGCATAGACACATAAATACTTACACACACAAATGCTTGTACACATAAAATAAATGTAGTAGCTTTTAAATCAATAAATAAGAATTTTCTTGAGCCACATGTTAAATATACAAACACCAACAAAAGTTGATGGGTAAAAACAAACAAGTAAATGAAAGTCTGTGTATAATTTGCCACCACTGATAAGAAAAAAAATTTTTGAATAATTCTAATTATGCAGTGCCCTGTTTGGAGAGTCTTTTAAAATTGTGGATCAGATCCCATGTTTGGAATCACTAATCAAAAATAAAGAAAATGAACATATCTAAGGAACAGAAGCTTTGCTGATTATTTTGAATTGCTATTATTAAAGAAAATTATTTATAGTAATATTATATATATTATAATTATTATAAAATTGGGTTATTTTATTATATACAATGTTATTATAAAAGAAAATAGGGTTACAGGCTCTGGAGAAATCAAGTTGGTACTGACCAGGACGCTTCTTCCCTAGTGGGAACTTTTATGGTACTGGAGGTGCTAAGTAGGCTGCTAGGGGGTGAGAATTCACCTGCAGTCACGCCAGCTTGTGAGCTACAATCATGTAAAACCGGTGGTTTCCTCCCACAACCAAGCTCCTAAAATAGGAACTCCATGGTTCAAAATCTATATACAAGCATCTCGGTCATACACTTCGGCTGTTCTCCAACAATCTCATCAATTACTGTCCCATTTATTCTGATGATAGTTCTTCCATGAGGCTAGGTCCTTAGCTGCATGAGATCATCCTCCTCTCTGTGACTCCTCCCTTGCCTGTCTCTTTCCTGGAACCCTTACTCCTATCAGATGCCCCACCTTCTATTTCCTGCCTCCGCTACAAACCAATCAGCTTTAGTCAGGTGCTGCGTCCAAGAGACTTTCTCTACAATAATGAGCAATGTGGCAGAATCGCATTGGATGTTGCCCTGGATACAACAGTAGCACATACATACATTGGGGTTAACCGACCATTTTCTGATTGGATTTAATGCCGACTCCAAAGGAGGAAACACACACCTAGTATTGCAAATCTGTCCAAGAACCCATAGTTGGGGAACTCATAGGCCCCAAGAATGAACCTACTACTATTGTTTTGCTAAATGGACGTGTATCAAATTGCCCTCTAACGTCATATCACTCCCTACCGATAGGTTAGTGAGGCTTTCACACCTCACCAGAAAAACCCCTTGTGCAGAGGCTGGGGGTTAACACAATAACTCACAACTGGCCAAAGTACAGAGCAGAACACCTACATCACACCCCTTCACTGAAAATTTCAGGAACCATCAAGAAGAAGGGGTGCAAAAAGACTGTAAGAGCCAGAGGTCAGGAGGGCTGTTGGAGATTGGTTCTAATGCTTTGATTCAGTCGGGAATCTGTGTGTTCAAAAGCTAAAGGTCCTGTCCCCAATTGGCTTTTGATTGATCAATAAAGATGCCAACGGCCAATAGCTGGGCACAGGGTGGGACCCTTAGAGTTTCTCAGGCAAGGATGCAGAAAGGAACAGGGAAGATTGGCCATGACTCCATAGATAGCTTCTGGGTGGGTCCGTGAGCGTGCAATCCACCGGGAACTCACTGCTACAGAGGACTTCAGCAAAGCTCTGTCCTCTGGACCTGGAACGACCATTGTATTCATGATCTCACAGCTGTGTGGTGTCTGCACAAGAGCAAGTGGTAGCATCCTAACATGGATGGCAGAGCGGTTTTTGACCCCTGGCTTTTAACAGCTGGTAGTTCTGGGAGGAAGAGTCAATTTTCTTTAAGTGTATGAACCTTGGTAGATAGGTCATGCTCTGGTGAATGGTTCCACACCCAGGAGTAGATGGGTAGCACAAATGTATATCATTACAATAAATAAAGATATGAAGTTAGGCAAAGGGGGGTTGGGAGAAGTTAGGGGAGGGAGGGCTAAGGGTGGATATAATCAAAATATATTGTAGGAAATTCTCAACCAATTAATAAAAATACTTTTTCAAGAAAAGAAGATAAAACTGGTGAGGCATTTCCTATCTGAGAAACTAATGCTCTTTTTAATTTTTCTCCTCCATATTCCTTCCTTCTCCCTTCTCTATCTCTCCCGCCTCTCAAAAACTATCAGCCCACCCTCCTTTTCTACTGTCCCTGCCTTACCTTTCACCTGCCCTCACCTGCTTACAGACAGCAATCTATAATTGTACTTTTTAAATATGCTATGGCTAAGTATGGCCCCCATAGATTCATGTGTTTGTACAAGCCCACAATGGTCAGGGAGTGGAATGAAGCCATTTGAATCTGTTTGGCCCAGAGAGGGGCACCATTTGGAGGCGCGGCCTTGGAGCAGTAAAATCCTAACTTAGAGTTCATATGAGCTTTGTTCGTGTTGATTTAGAAGGTCTTGTTTTCTTGGGGTCCTCCATCTCCTCTGGATGTTGCACTCTTTCTACCTCCTTGTGATGGTTTGCATATGCTTGGCCCAGGGAGTGGCACTACTAGAAGGCGTGGCCTTGTTGGAGGAAGTGTGTCACTGTGGGCTGGGCTTGGAGACCCTCCTCCAAGCTGCCTGGGGATGCTCAGTCTGCTCCTGGCTTCCTTCGGGTGAAGATGTAGAACTCAGCTCCTCCTGCACCAGGCCTGCCTGGATGCTGTGATGCTGCCATACTCCCGCCTTGATGATAACGGACTGAACCTCTGAACCTGTAAGACAGCCCCAATTAAATGTCGTCCTTTATAAAACTTACATTGGTCATGGTGTCTGTTCACAGCAATAAGACCCTAAGACACTCCTCTTCCTTAAGATTACCTGAGCTCGGGCTGGAGAGATGGCTCAGTGGTTAGGAGCACTGACTGCCCTACCAGAGGTCCTGAGTTCAAATCCCATCAACCACATGGTGGCTCATAACCATCTGTAATGAGATCTGATGCCCTCTTCTGGTGTCTCTGAAGACAGCTACAGTGTACTTAACAGATAGTAAATAACTTCTGGCCGAGGATTGCTGTGTTTCAGCCCCATCTGCTGCAGGAGGAAGCTTCTCTGATGGCTGACCTATGAGTACAGCAGAATCTCTCTCTCTCTCTCTCTCTCTCTCTCTCTCTCTCTCTCTCTCTCTCTCTCTCTCTCTCTCTCTCCCTCCCCCTCTCTCCCTTCTTTCTCCCTCCCTCTCTACCTCCTCCTCCTTCTCTCTCTCTCCCTCCCTCTCTTCTCTTCTCCCCCCCACCTTCCTCTCTCTCTTCAGTTTTACATCAGTATTCTTTGCTTTTACTCTAGGCAACCCCAGTATCTAGTCTCAGGTTCTTGGACTCCCAAGCAGTATCAATTAAGGTTCCATCCTGTGGAGTGGTCCTAAGTCAGATCAGTTATTGGTTGGTTGCTCCCACACACTTTGTACCACTGTTGCCGTATTTATCGTGCAGGAAGGACACTACTGTAGAAAAAGGGTTTGAGGTGGGCTTGGTGTTTATGTTTGGTTTTTACAGCATGGAGAGTACCTTCCTATACCAGAGAAGCTGGATCATGGGATGAAGGCTTTATGTAGGTACAAGCTCAATTTGTCCTTCTTCAACTCGGTGTGTAAGAGTTGTTTGAAGCATTGGCACCTTGCTGTCAGTTTTCATAGAGCAGATTGTCTTGGCAACAGTGTGGGTTCTTTGGGGATTCCCATGGGGACCCTTTGGCCAACAACTCAATTAGTTGTAACCCAATCCCGGTACTGGAGGCTTCGTTTGGCAATGAGAAAGACAAGCTGGGATTCTATTTGGTTATTTTTATTTACATCCAGGACAGCATGCTAAGGATGTTTTTCTATTTACATCCGGTTGCCTGAAAATTTCATAATGTCATTTTTTAAAAAAGTTTGAGTAACACTCTGTGGGGCAAGTGAGACCCAGTCACCAGACAGAAAAACCGGAAAAATTGAGCAGATTAAGAACCCCCAACAATTCTCATAATTGAGAACAGTAAGTGTATGAATCTGTTCCCAACCCAGGTCCTGTCCTGGACCATGTGACCACAACACTCCACTAAGACCATGACAACTGGTCAAGTAGCATAGAGCCCAGAGTTCTCCATGCTAATGAGGTACCTAGATGGACCCTGAGGGTTGGGCCAATAGGCTTCCCTTCCTGGATATTCTTTCCTGCAAAAGGTAATTAATCTCTGGCCCACCCTGAGTAACTTGTATGCACTCATGTTCCCATCATGAATTAACAGTTTGTAAGAGCAAGGACTATCTTTCTCATCAAGAACTGTCATGGGGAAAAGCCCTGCCACTTAAGTCTCTTGCAGAAGGCCTCTCCACCTGACACTCACCCTGAACTAAGCTGGATTCCTACCCCACCCCCAACCCCCTCCCCATGCTCCACCCCCTCCCCTCCTCATCTCAGGTCCACGGCTCATTCCCAACTCCTCGTGGTTCCCATTGGTGTCTGGGTGTCTGGGAGTTCAGGAACCACGGCCTTGGCAACAGCCTACACCATTTCTTACCTAGGATGGGACCCTCATCTTAGGGTATGTTCCAACACCCCTGAACGAGTGTCAGCATTCCAAGAGCCCAGCACACCTACTGCAGGGAGGCTAGAATGTAGCAAAGCACCTCTGCGTTTCAACTGTCCAGGGGCATTCATACCCACCTTTGGTAAGTCGAAACACTGACCCATGACACTCCATTTTGTAAATGTACCCCATTTTCTTTATCCATTCTTCTGTTGAAGAACGTCTAGGCTATTTCCAATTTCTGGCTATTATGAATATAGCAACAGTGAGCATAATTGGTGACCCTGTGGTAAGGTGAAGCATCCTTTGAGGATATGCCCAAGAGTGGTATTGCTGGATCTTGAGGTAGATTGATTTCCATCCTCATGAGGAGCCACGGTACTGATTTCCATCGCGGCTGTACAAGTTTACACTCCCACCAGCAATATGTGAATGTTTCTTTTACCTCACATCCACACCAGCATGAACTGTTACTTGTTTTGTTGATCTCAGATATTGGCAGGTACAAAATGAAATCGCAAAGTGCATTTCCCTGATGGCTAAGGATGTTGGACATTTAAGTGTTTCTCATCCATTTGCATTTTCTCTACTGAGAATTCTTTCTTTAGAAATGTACCCAATTGCTTAATTGGGTTGTTTTCTTGATATCTACTTTATGATTTTTTATTTCGGATGAACACTGTTTGAATAGAAATATCTCCATTGGGAACAAAATAATCACAGGAGGAAATACAGAGACAATGAGTGGAGCAGAGACCGAAGGAAAGATCATCCAGAGACCACCCTGCCTGGGGATCCATCCCATATGCAGTCACCAAACCCAGTCACTACTGCTCATGCCAAGAAGCGCTTGCTGACAGGAGCCTGAAATGGATGTCTCCTGAGAGGCTCTGCCGGAGCCCTACTGATACAGATGAGGATGCTTGCAACTAACCATCAGACTGAGCACAGGGACCACAATGGAGGAGTTAGAGAAAGGACTGAAGGGTTTTGCAATCCCATAGGAAGAACAACAATATCAACCGACCAGGCCTACCCAGAGCTCCCAGGGACTAAACCACCAAAGAGTCTACATGGAGGGATCCATGGCTCCTGCTGCATATGTAGGAGAGGATGGCATGATCTGGCATCGATAGGAGAACCCCTAGGTCCTGTGAAGGCTCTTTTCCCCAGTGTAGGGGAATGCCAGGGAGCTGATGTTGGAGTGGATGGGTGGGAATAGGAACATCCTCACAGAAGCAGGGGGAGAGGGAAGTGGGTACGGGAGAGGGAGGAAAGGGGATATTTGAAATGTAAATACATAAACTATCCAATAAAAAATATCCCCGTTGGCTCATATATTTGAGTGTTTGGCTCCCAGTTGGTGAACTATTTATGATTATAATGTGTGGCTTTGTGGCATTATTGGAGTGGGTGTGGCCTTGTTTGTCACTGGGGATGGGCTTTGAAGTTTATGCTTCTATCATGAAATGTCTATATTCTCCTCTGACTGTTTCAGAGTACCAGACTTTACAAAAGGTCTTTTCTCTATTTTGAATTGTTTCTTGGTTAGGATGAGAGATGTGGATTTAATTTCACTCATCTACTTCTGTATATCCCGTTTTCCTGAGGCCAATGACTGAAGAGGCTCTTGAGATCAGGCACTGAAATACCTCCAGCATCGTCCTTTCTGCATACAGACTGCTTGAAATATTTAGAGTCTCCTGTGGTTTCATATGGATTTTAGGATTATTTACAGTTCTGTGGAAAATGTCGCTGGATTTTTACGGCAATTGCATTGTCTCTGTAGATCACCTCGAGTAACAACCGAGTTTTATAGGATTAATTCTGCCAACCCAGGAGCATGAAATCTCTTCCCATCTTCCAGCATTTCCTCCCATTTCTTTCTTTGGGGTTTACATTTTTTCGTTGTAGAGGTCTTTCACTTATCTGGTTAAGTTTATCCTGAGGTTGTTTGTTTGCTTATTTGAAGTTTATTGTGAAGAGGGTGGGTTTTTTTTTTCTTTTCCCTGACTTCTCTCTGCCAAGTCCATTGTTGCTATAAAGACGGGCTATTGACATTTTGTTTATTCTGTATCCTGTTACTTCCCTGAGAGTATCCGATTCAGGACTCTTCTGTTGGAATTGTTAGGGCCCTTTTAGGATTCTATCACCTGCAAATAGGGACTGGTGTGACAAAACACCATGCTCGAGGCAACCTATAAAAGATGGCATTTAATTTGGGTTATGGTTTCTAGGTTGTCATTAGGATCCATGGATAACAGAACAGCTGAGAAGTCACATCTTGACTTTCAACCTCAAGTCAGAGCAAGACTGGGAATGGCAGAAGTCTTTCGAAACCTCAAAATCTGTCCCCAGTGACACAGCTCCTCCAACAGATCACACCTCCTAATCCTTCCCAAACAATTCCACCAACTGGGGACCAAGGAGTCAAACATATGAGCCTATGCGGGCCATCCTCATTCAAATCACCAGATACTTGACTTTCTCCCTTCCTAAACTAACTCTTATTTCTCTTTCCTACTACTCTAGCTAAGACTTTGAATACTATAAGAGTATACACTGAGAGTATACACCTTTCTCTCATTCTTGGTATGAGAGGAAATGTTTTTACTTTTCTCCATTTAGTATACGATATTGGCTGAAGGACTGCCACATGTAGGTTGTATCTTACTGAGATATGTTCTTTGAAGTGGAAACTTAAGGGTTCTCTGGAAAGTTAGTTGTGTTGCATGGTGTTTTCCTGACGTGAACGCAGGTGAAAAGCTAAGGCAGACTCCTGAAGGAATGTTTGGCTGAAGCAGACACAGGAGATGGGATGTTCTGCTAAAGCATGTGAAAGGACACATGATGAAGGATTCTTTGCTATCGACACACATGGACTGGTCCACCTTACATTGGACAGCTGAGCTCCATTTGGCAAAACTCCACAGAAAGAAACACATCAAAAAATTGGCGGTGTGCCATGGCTTCTTGCCCCCTCAGCATACTCGGGATCAGTGGCAGAGTAATGTCAGCTGAGACAGATTCATGGCTGAGGTAAGGTTTGTGCTGAGGCAAGACCTGCAGAGGACACATGATGTCTGGAGGGACTCAAGCAATGGTGACAGAAGCAGAGCTGGGTTTGCGTATAGAGCTAGCTGTGCAACGCTTTTTGGTCTCTCATCTTCAGTATCTTCACTTTGCTGGGAGAGCCACAGCTGAGAACCTCCCTTGGCATTCCTGTCGGTCCCAGTCCTTCCTGCTGACTCCTGCTGGGGCTGAGGCCTGGCTGTCTCTGCCAGGTAGTGCCACCATTGCCACCATTGATTTGTGTACTGGACTGCTGGCGTATCCGTGAAGTGTTCGTGAGTGGACCAAGCTGACCTGTGAACTAAACTGCTGATTTCCAGACAACACAGATGAGAGCTGCTCCACAAAACCATTCTTAAACAGGTCCACTTCCCCCATATCCTTTGTTGTCTACCACCTGGTGGGTGATGGGCTAGAAGGGAGGTTAAATCGTTTAAGAACCATCATTAAAAGTAGACTTTGAAAAAAATTAAAGTGACAATTTTTTTCTATTCCTAACTTCTTTAGGACTTTTATCATGAATAGATACAAAACAAAGGCCATTTTTGCTACTTGTTACCTTACATTTATTTATTGACCTATTTTAAAATAAGTTTGTACCCTCAATGAAAACATTTTTGTCTGGTGATCTTTTGAATGATTTTTAAGACTCAATTTGCAAGTGTTTTATTTAGAATATTGGGCCTGTATCCATCAGGGAAACCGGTCTGTGGTTTTCTTTGTTTCTACGGTTGCCGTTGTTATGATGGTGTCCTTACCTGGTTTATGTATCAGTACAATATTGCTTTGTAGAATGGATTTGGTAACGTTCCTTCCATTTCATTGGACGGTTTGAGACATTTTAATCTGTCCAGTCCTAGGCTCAACTCTGCACACAGACAATTAGTTGAGAGTTTACACTGCACCTGTATTTATTCTCTTGTTTTCACTTCAAGAATGAAAGCACTGAAGAGTAATTAGGCCTTCTGCCTAGCTCTGGTAGCCGTACTCATCAGCTGACCTTGTAACATCCTGTCTGGCAGGAGTGAGTGTGTTCTGAAGAAAATACTGCGCTATTAGCTTACTGAAAGAATGTACTCTAAGAAATAATCATCTTCCTTGGAATCACCCAGTGAAGTAATTTGTCTGCCAGAGAAGAAGAATGTGTCTCCCAGAGAAAGAGTTACAATTTATTAGGTGACTTAGTAAGTGAGATGGATTTGAAGGAGACTCATTTCTAAGGCAATGGGGGGCCAGGGACCACATTTTGGCTGCTTATTTATATTAATTTTCTATTTAAACCGTGCCCTGATAGCAGGACCCCGGAGATGAACTTGGGGGTGACTATATCTCTTCCATCAACTTCTTTCTAAAATTTAGCTCTTTTAATTGGCTTGAGAGTAGGTGGCTGACATCGGCTTATTGGGGGTACACTTGTAACCCCCAAGTTCAATAACAACTTGATAACTAAAACGACTAAGTGACTGATGAGTGAGTCCCACAGATGGCACAGAAACACAGGATAAAGGAATGGCTCACATCCAGACGAGACAGAGCAGAATGGTACGAGACGGTATCATGCAATGTGGACAGCCAGTTAAAAACCTATGAATTATTTATTTCTGGAGCAAATTCCATTTAATAATTTTGGATGAGAGTTAGCCACAGGGTATCTGAAACAAGGAAAGTGATGGCTCAGAGGTTAAGAGCATTTGCTGTTCTTACAGAGGAGGACCTGGGTTCAATTCTCTCCAGCCTCACACATGGTGTCTCACAAGCATCTGTAACTCTGGTCCCGTGGGAATCTGATGCCCTTTTCTGGTCTGTGAGGACACTGAATGCAGTGCATGGATAGAAATGCAAACAGGTAAAACACTCACATGCATAAAATAAACATTTTAAGGCTAAAACAGACTTGAGTCCATTGACAAATACATCCTGCTGCACACGGAAGAAAACAGCTAGGGTAGCTCAGAGTTGCTTATACCACAGGAGGCTACAGGCTTGATGCTCGTCACCACCAAACAATTAATAGAATAGAACTAGCCTAGGACAGACTAGGGAAAAATACCTATCCTATTTGCTCCTAGAAATTACCAGACACGCGTTCATAAAATGCTAAGGTGTCATAGAGATAGCTAAAAAGTCAAAGGAGATGGAGATGTAGCTCAATGGTTAAGAGTATTTGCTAGTATTATTCTAGATGACGAGGGTTCAATTACCAAAGCCAGCGTGAAAGCTCACAAGCATCTGTAATTCCAGTCCCAGGGGAGCCAATGCTGTCTGTTAGCTGCTGCAGGCACACGTGGTGCATAGGCACATATGCACACAAAACACCCACACATTGGATAACTTTTTTCCAAATTACTTCCTAAATTTTCACTGTAAGTTAAGATTAGCAAGGATTAAATTCTATTTAATATTTGGGAATTAACCATTAGGCGCTGAAAGTAATATATATTTTTCTAAATCTATGTTTTGTTATGAATACATTTTGGCCCGAAATAATAATTATATAAAATATACAGGTAGAAATGTCAAAGAACTAACTTAATCTCAAAAAAAAAAATACAATTTGAAGGTCGCCCCCCACCTTGAGGTGTAGGTGACAGAAGGCAGTCAGGCCTCTCCACCAAGCGGCACAGGCGGCAGGCACCACTACGATGAACAAGTATGCAATAGAGAGACGGAAACCATATAAACGATGGAGCGGTGCAGGCACTGTGGAAAGAGGTGGAACTAAGGACGAGACAGCAGCTAGGACCAGGCTGATTTGAGTTCTCTGCACTGCCACCTGAGACCATGGGTCCCACCGCAGCCAGGCTCTGTGCTGATGTCCGTGGGCTGAGTTGCTGCTGGGTGCCATGTTCCTCGTCTGTGTTGTCAACAGGAACCATGTGGAAGCCCATGATCCAGGCTCCCACTGGCTGGAAAGGGCAAGGAAGCCACCTGGGCAGGGCATCGAGGACCGCAGATGCGCAGCTGAGGAAGAGGGACACAGGGGGCTTCTGTGACAACCCCTACCTCTGTCCCAAGCCCTATCCACTCCCAACAAAAAAGTAGCAGGCTAAACAGGAAACCACTGAAGAAAACTCCTTGAATGTGATATAAAGACACTGACATTAGCTTTGCACAATCGCTGGCTTCTAGCAGGGTTGCCGGAGGGGAACAACTGACATCTGTTTACGGGGCAAGCCACTGAGATGTGACCATGCTCCACAGGTAAATCTAACTGGACTTGTTTGGTTTTTTTCTTTTTTTAATTTTAATTGTTTTGGGGGTTGGGGGGTGAGGAAGTCACAAGAGTGGGGGAGGCAGACCTGGAAGAACGAGGAAATGAGTGTGATTGGGGTACATGATGTGAGATTCCCAAAGAGTCAATAAAAATACTATACTGAAAAGAAAGATGAGCAATTTGAATGAACTTTGTAAAACCAATCCAAGTCAAATGACCAAAGAGTTAATACAGTCCCTCGCTCCTGAACTGATTTGCATTTAAGACGTAAATCCAGGCATCCCTGAGAGTAAGACCAGCTGCCTGATCCTTCCTGACTCCCTGAAGTGTCCAACTGTACAGAGCTCTTCACTCCAGACTCACGGAAGGGGTGAAATGGCCCAAAGTGTTTAAAACAGAACAGACGTACAACAACAACAACAACAACAACATCAACAACATCAACAGGGCGTGGTGACTTCTAAAAACTGCTAAGTGATTTATGCCCAATGCTTGGTCTGTGAAACCTACAAACTTGGGAGACCACAGTTAAAGCCAGGCTCTAACTCACGCTGGGCCTGGGCCAGCATCTTTTCCGAAATGCTCACTCAACACCTTCTATCGGGCACGCACCATGAAGACATAGCATTCTAATCGTGTAAGTAAACTTTAAGAAAATGCTACATAAGGTTTAATCTGCAGATCAAGTGTGTCATCAAGCTTAGCTCAAATAATGAAATATAAGATAAATAGATTTTAATTTTATTTTCAGTATAAATTAAGGCATAAGAAAAACTGAGACCACACAGTATATATACACACATGAAACCGAGCACAGGGAGATGCAAATAATTCATATAGTATAAGCTTTAATATATAAATTAGATGTCACTTTATCCATTGTTCGTCACACCAGTCTAAACTTTATACCATGTATCAAAATACTAAAAAGCTAAACAACAAAAAAATAAAACCCGTTGCAATACAGGTGTAACGTGGGAAAATACATATTTATGGCTTTACACAATCTAAATTAATCCATTCTATACATTTTTTTAAAATATAAATGGTACTTTACATGCAAAAGAACATACCAGTTGGATGTCCTCATATAATTTACAGAAAATACCCTTTAAACTAGACAGGTTCACAGCAGAGGTGGAATGTAGAAAAAGATTTTACCTTAGCACAGTTTTAGATAAGATTAAAGAAACTTTAAAAAAAGACAGTGTCTACTTCCAATTAGCACTTTTAAAAATGAAGTCTACTATGATTTTATATTTCTAATTGTATCACAAACAGAGAAAAACAGAACATGGAAAAGAAACGTAAAATAGAAAACCTGATTCCTTATGAATTTTAAGCAGGAGCTCGCCATGGGTGGCAGCGAGGCTGCCTTAGTGACTTCTGTCGCTCTGGATTGAGTAGTCAGTCAGTTCCCGGCTTCCCCGCTAAGCCATTGTATAGCCGTAGCTGCCACAATGCAGAGCTACGAGGAGTCTGTCCTTGAGGATCTCTTTACTTGGGTATTCAGGTAACTTGAGCATGTTGATGCTTTAAGAAAAAAATAGACCACCATTAAACAGAATCTCTGAAATTCCTTGTTTTATCTAGCAGTAAAAACAAGCAGCTCATAATTAACATAAAACCATTCTCTCAAATTTGCATTGAAATTGGAAAACCCTCGAGTGATGTTTAAGAAGAACTGCAGCTCCTCCCAGAATGCAAATGAGCGATGAAAATACATTTCCAGATTAAAAACAAGTCGCAGGGTGATTCACATCAAAGTGCGGATGCAGCTGAATGACACCAGGCATTTCCACTTTAGTGAGAACCAATTATGTTTTAGGTGGTTTGTGCCTGCTCACAAGTTTTCCCCACTAGAAGACAACCCAAACTTGTATTTCCAAAAGGAGAGATTATGGGCGAAGTTTTCCTTTCATTACAGGAACACAGCAGGCCACGACTGTCGGGCAGCAGGGCTGCAGTCTGGACCTGTGCCAGCATCAGGCCGTCCCACTCCTCTCCTTTGGGTCTCACTTTGACCCTAGACCTTTTTCCTTCTGGGAACCGTAGCCAACACATGTGGCCCAGACCTAGCTAAGTGTGCAGTACACCTCAACCCTCATCAAAGAGGCTGCTGTGTACAGAAAGCCAGTAGTCACAATGCAGAAGACAACTGCTATGGGACGCCCCATCTCCAGTGAGACGTCTCCTACACAACTCCTGCACCCAAGACCCAGGCGTCATCCACAAGGGGGGTGAAAGCTTTTACAAGACAGAGGACCATGAAGTCTGCTGTGAGACTGTGTCATCTAGCTACCACAGGAGGCCCCCTATCCTGAAATCCCAACAATATGGCATCCTAAAGTGATGGGGGAGCTCTCTCAGGGCCTTCCCTCTAGATGAAGAGCTACAAGCCACAACCACTGCGGGAGGGAGAGCTGGTCTTGCCCCGGGGTTGCGCCCTGACTGGTTCCCAGTACCAATACAAACATGCATAAGATCTGTACTGAAAAGACCAACGGGGTCGTTGTATCCTTAAGGAGTTCACTGGTATGTATGTGCAGCAACATTAAGGAAGGCTCTGGGAATGTGGAAGGAAGAGGAATGGAGAAATTATGTTTGCATTTTAATGAAGGTATTTGACAAAAAAAAAACTTCTCAAAGACAGTAACACCCTAACAAAGCAATGGAATGAAACTACTGAAGGCTTTGGTTACTTCTTTTTCCCTTTTATAGTAAAATACACACAAACTTGACATTTTAACCATCAAAAAGGAAGTATAGCAATTACTTCTGATGACTTAAAATTAATAAAAATATCCCAAAATTTATTTGAATAAGTTAAACTTACCACGTGCTGGAAGTTGGTAAAAGATTTGGAGTATATGGCACAGCAGCAATTGTAAAGTTTTGCAAACCACTGCCACCCATGATATTGGCAAAGCCACCATGCGGGACCCTGGAACTAAGAGTTTGTATCATCAGCTGTGATCAGGAAAGAAAAGCTCAGTCTCACAGACACATTTTAAGCTCTAAGTTAGGATAAGAATATATTCAAAGACAGAAAGATATTTTTAAGTCTAAAACTCCCAACTCACTCTTGAGTGCTGCGTCCTGGTCCGTTAGCAAACTTCTAAGGAGAAAGCTCTCTGTGACTCCATCAGCTAAACTATACTTTTCACCGGCCACGGTGTGTTTACAACATGCTGGCTAGTTTGTGTCACCTGGACACAGCTCGGCTTCTGAAGGAAGAATCTTGAGAAACTGTTCCCATCACAGGGGCCTGCAGGCAAGCCCGTGGTGCACTTTCTTGATTGGTGATTAATGTGGGAGGCCCAGCCCACTGTGGGCAGTGTTACCCCTTGGCTGGAGGTACTGGGTGCTGTGTGAAGGCAGGCTGAGCCAGAGCGCTCCTCTGTGGCCTCCAGGTTCCTGCCCTGACTGCAACATGAAGTGTAATCACATAAGCGTTTCCCCTCGACTTACATAAGGTCATGGTGATTTGTCACCGCAATAAAACCCTAAGACAACTGTGTGCCTCGCTATTAAACATGCCTATTTCATGTTTGTGTCACTGGCATTTCTATCCTTGGGATTAGCAAAACTGCCTGACAGCGAAGCTGCTAAATGTTTGCTGAATAAGTACATTGTGGTTGCTTCAAGGGGGAACGTCCTCCATAAACTCATGTGGGTGAATACTTGGTCCCTGTATGGTTCCTGTTTTGGAGGGTTGTGGAACCTCTAGGACAGTGGTTCTCAATCTGTGGGTCACCACCCCTTTGGGGGTCAAACGACCCTTTCACAGGGGTCACCTAAGACCACTGGAAAACACAGATATTTACATCATGATTCTTAATAGTAGCAAAATTACAATCACAAATGCACGATAGCAAAACAAACAAAAAAAAAAAAAAGCCACCACCACCACACCACCAGCAAAGGCCAGGAATATATCTACTTAAGTAAGTCTATGTATTTTCTGCTTTTACCTATAAAATTAACAAAGTAACCAGAAATAAAAAGTTAAATTGTCCTAATTATTCACTGAAGCAAAATTCTGACTATGACCTTAATAAGACAAGATGAGAATATGAGAGCTGTCACCAACCCTTCCACAAATGTTACTGTGATGTTTCAGTATCTGGATAAACCATCTAATTAATGTCCTTCACACAACTGAAAGGACAAGTTAAACAAACGAACAGGCTGAGGAAGCAGCTCCATGTAGGACTCTCGGCCTAGCACACAGGAGTCCTGAATTCAATCATTCATCCCTAAAAATGAATAAATAAGCATCAAAAGGTCCCCACTGCTAACATCTGAGGTGAAATGTGTCTTTCGGCTTTGCTACATGAAGCAGCCCTGAAGCCCTAGGGCTCACTCATTTAATTTTGTGCACTAGAAAACATCAAATTTCCACTCCTCCACCTGCAGTTACGATCTGCACACTGGTCCCCGCCCCCACAGCTTCACCCTCCTCCCATGAGGTCTACGTGGGACACACAGACCCCAATCCCCCAGCTGCTGAGACCCAAACAAACCCAGCAGCCTGAGCTCTGTTCCGCCCTACAGGAGCTCCATCTTCCTTCCAGCCTACACTTCCGCCCTCAATCCAGGGCAGCACACCCATCCACACCCCACAGCTCTGCCTGCCTCCTGGGAGGCCTGCTCCAACCTGGGACACCCACGAACTGTCAGGGCAGTCAACACCAGAGACAAAGAGATGGGGAAAGGCAAGCTCAAGACCACGATCAGCAGACCCCAGTGCAGGATGAGAACCCAGCGCTTGCACTAGAGCAAGCCCTGGATATGCTAACACACCGAGAGTGCCCTGTGACCTGAGACTCACCTGAAGACGACAGAGGCCCTAAAGAGGACACGAATAACTAACTCCCTTAAAGAAGTACAAGAAAACACAATCAAACTGGTAAAAGCCCTTACAGAGGAAATAAATAATCCCATAAAGAAATACAGAGTGGTCCGCAGAGATGGCCCAGCGGTTAAGAGCACTGTCTGCTCTTCCAGAGGTCCTGAGTTCAATTCCCAGCACCCACATGGTGGCTCACAACCATCTGTAATGAGATCTGGCGCCCTCTTCTGGTGTGTCTGAAGACAGCTACAGTGTACTTCTACATAATAATAAATACAGGAAAATACAAAACAAAGAGATAAAGGAAATGATTTAAACTGTCCAAGACCTAAAAATGGAAACAGAATAAAACACACACACACACACACACACACACACACACACACACACACACACACAAATGGAGGCAACCCTGGAGAAGGAAAGAGAGAACAGGAACTATAGACACAAGAAACACCAAAAGAACATAAGAGATGGAAGAGAGAATCTCAGGCACAGAAGATACCAGACAAGATAGACGTGTCAGTCAAAGAAAATGCCAAATGTAAAACTTCCTAACTCAAAACATCCAGGAAATCTGGGACACGATGAAAAGACCAAACCTAAGAATAATAGGAATAGATTTCCAGCTCAAAGAACCAGAAAATATCTTCAACAAAATATAGAAGAAAACTTCTTCTCTAACCTAAAGAGAAGGATGGCCGTAAATGTACAAAGCTTATGGAACAGCTGTAGGAATTCTAGGGAGAAGCAAGGAGGAGGAAGAGTGAGAGGAGGAAGACGGAGACAGAAGAGGAGGAGGATTCTGATCCAGGTGGTCTTGGTCAGTTTAATCTTGTCTAGGTGGGTGGTTTCTATCTGTGTTAATAGGCAGTGAATTTATTCTGTGGATGTGTTGTAAGTGAGAATTTAACATATGAATCTATTTGCTAAACTAAGTTTCTAGAGCTTTGATTTTACCAGGCTACAGGGGATGTGAACAACGTTCCCAGCAGGCAGAGAGACAACCTGTCTCAGTTCCGGAAGCCGTGCTCGGCTACAGAGTGCTTGGGGCTAGCGCGGCGTGGTGCCATAGACTGGCCCGTGAAACTCGACATGTGTGTCAGGCATGGCAACAACCCGCCAAGGGGACAGTGTGTGACAGTGGCTGGCACAGAGGCAGCTGGAGCAGATACTACCACTGCTGCAGAGCAGGAGTGATAAAAACTGCATGGCATTGCTAAACAGAGGCAGATTCACCAATGGAACTGAATCAAAGACCCACAAATAAACCCACACACCTTTGGACACTTGACTTTTGACAAAAAAACCAAAACCATACAGTGGGGAAAAGAAAGCATCTTCAGCAAATGTGCTGGTCTAACTGGCGCTGTGCATGTAGAAGGATGGAAATAGATCCACCTGCACAAAGCTCAGAGCCAAGTGGATCAGGACCTCAACGTAAGACCAGACGTACTGAATCTAATAGAAGAGAACGTGGGAAAGAGCCTTGCGCTTTGGTACAAATTCCTGAGCAGAACACCAATGGCTTAGGTTCTAAAATCTATTTATAAATTGGACCTCATGAAACTAAAAGCTTTTGTAAGGCAAAACACACTGCCAATAGGGCAAAATGGAGCCTACACATTCATTGGAAAAAGATCTTCACTAACCCTTCATCCAACAGAGAACTAATATCCAAAGTACGTAAAGAACTCAAGACGTTAGACTCAAAAAACCAAAAAAACAAAACAAAAAAAATTTTAAAATGGGGTTTGCCACAGCCAAACAGTGAATGGAGCTGGGGCTCTTATGGAAAAACAGGAGGAAGGATTTCACCCCAAGGGGAAAGGAACTCCACAGGAAGATCAGGGAGTTAATAAACATGGACCCTTAGGGCTCTCAGAGACTGAGCCACCAACCAAAGAACAAACACGGCCGTGTGTGCCGCTTGACCTTCATGTGGGTCCGGAACAACTGGAGTGAGAGCTCTCCCAAAAGCTGCTGCCTGTCTGTGGGATATGTTCCTCTGGCTGGGCTGCCTTGTCTGGCCGCAGGAGGAGAGGCAGCACCTTGACTCACAGAGACTTGAAGTGCCAGGGTGGGGAGATATCCAAGATGGCCCCCACCTGCTCAGTAGAGAAGGGGAGGAGGGACTGTGGGAGGGGTAGTCAGGAGGGGGGAGTGAGTGGGATGTAATTAAATATTTAAAAAATGGGGTCTGAGCTAAACAGCAAATTCTCAACAAGTTAATCTTGAATAGCTGAGAAGCACTTAAAAAAACATTCAACATCCTTAGTCATCAGGGAAATACAAATAAAAATGACCCTGAGATTCTGTCTTACATCAATCAGAATGGTTAAGATAAAAAAATTCAAGGGAGAGCACATGCTGGCGAGGACGTGGAGAAAGAGGAGCACTCCTCCACTGCTGGTGGGACTGCAGATGTACAACCACTCTGGAAATCAGTCTGGCGGTTTCTCAGAAAACTGGAAATAGTGCTACCTACATCTCTTTGGGGCCTAAGATGATCCACCATAGCACAAGGACAATGCTCCACTGTGTTCATAGCAGCTTCATTCATAATAGCCAGAGGCTGGACACAACCCAGATGCCCTCAACCAAAGGATGGATACAGAAAATGGCATTCATTTACACAGTGGAATACTTACTATTCATCTTTGAAAAACAAGGACATCATGAATTTTCAGGTAAATGGATAGAACTAGAAAATGCCATCCTGAATGAGGTAACCCAGTCCCAAAAGGACATGCAGGGTATGTACTCACTGACAAGTGGATATTAACCATAAAGTATAGAATACCCAAGATATACCTCACAGACCCAAAGAAGTTAAACCAGAAGGCATAAGCAAGAATAACTGAATTTCATTTAGAAGGGGGAGTGAAATAATCATAGGAGGCAGAGGGAGGGAGGGAGCTGGACAGGAGGGGGAAGGAAAGGGGTGGGAGTTGGGATCAGGTATAGGCAGAGACAGGAGAGAGGGCTAGAGGACCAAAAGAATGAATGAAAATCTGCGGGTGCTCAATGTGGGGGGGAGGGTGGGAATCTCTAGGAGTCCCAGAGACCTGGGATGTGGCTGGCTCCCAGTGTGGGTGACCTTAGCTAAGACGCCTAATAGTGGTAACACGGAACCTCACAACCACCTCTGTAGTGTAGGCTGACGTCGACATGCAGGTGAGGCTGTCACAAGCTGGCCAAGGCCATGACTGGACAGAAAACATAAGGCAGGGGCAAAGCTTTTGTAAGGTGGGAAGAAGGGGAAGGAAAAGTGAGTCAAGATGGAGACGGAGAAGGACGACCCAGATCTGGGAGGCCTTGAATTGCCAGGGTAGTTATGCATAGTTCTTAAGGGATGGATCTCTGCAGGCAAATTTATCTCATCTAGGTGGGCGGTTTATATCCTTATCAATTGGTTGTGAGTTTATTGTGTGGATGTATTGTGGATTGAGAACCTAACATATAAATCTGATTGAAAAATTACAGTTTATTGAGTTATGATTTCCGGGTTGTTGGGAGTGTGAGCAGAGTCCCTGGCAGGGAGCTGTGAGAGGCCAGCCCAAGCTGGACTGCTAGAGCCCTGATTGTACAGGGTAGCTGCAACCAGAGAGATCAAGGCTGGCAGAGAGCCTGGGGAGAGAAACTAAGCAGAGATAAATTATGGTTAGCTCCATATGGCCCCATGGGTGCTGGATCGGACTCCAGGGACCATGGTGGAACAGACACGGACCGCCTGGGTCAGAGACCTTGGGGGCTGCGGGGTTCTGCTGGTTATTATTTACTGCAACACTAGCCAGGCAGGCCTCCCAGTGGAGGGATAAGACACCAACTCACCCTCAAAACTTTCCACCCACAATTTGCCCCATTTAAAAGAAATGTAGGGACAAAGACGGATCAGAGTCTGAAGGAATAGCCAAACAAACCCAGTCCAACTGAGGCCTACTCCAAGGGCAAGCACAAATCCCTGACACCATAAATGATGTCTGCTATGCTTACAGACCGGAGCCTAGCATAGCAGTCCTTTGAGAAGCTCTACCCAGCAGAGACCCACAGCCAGGCACTGGATGGAGTGAGGAGAGTCTTATGGAAGAGATGGGGAACGACTGAAGGTTCTGAAGGGTATAGAACTCCACAGAAGACCAAGAGTCAACCAACCTGGACCCCCGGGAGCTCTCAGAAACTGAACCACCAACCAAGGAGCTCACACGGGCTGGAATGAGGCTCTGGCACATATGTGCAGCTCAGTCTCCATGGCTGCCTTGTCTGGCCCCAGTGGGGGAGCATGAGCCTAATCCCACAGGACTTGATGTGCCAGAGTGGGGGATACCCATGGGGGACCCTACCCTCTCATAGGAGAAGGGGGAAGAGGGAAGAGGGAAGAGGAAGGGGATCTGGGAGGGGGCAGCACTTGGGATGTAAGTTAATTAATCAATAAAGAAAAATGAAAATATCCAATTTCATTTTATTTATCCTACAGGGGTAATAACATATAAAAGCAAGATATTTAAGATAGTCTTTTATACCAAAGAAGCACTGCTGGGCATGGTGATGCCCACATTTACCCCCATTCTATAGGAGACCACCCCATAAATGGGTCTGGGAGTCTGAGGACAGCCTGGTCTACATGTGAGAATGTTTCTCAAGATCTCACCTTTTATATTAGTTTATCTTACACTCAAAACATATCTGACTTTATTTTCAATAAGGCTGTAGTAAATTATACTATGAAGTGAATTATATATTTCAGTACGATCAGAATTTTCTGTAAAGTCCAATAGGAAAAAATGCACACTTCTAGTCTAAACTAAAAATACTACCCATACAGAAAGGACTGCGGGTCTCCTGAGCAAGGCAAGCTAGGAATGAGACGAACCTAAGAGTTACTCAGCCAGGCTGCTCAGCAAAGGCCTGACTGAGGGTCAGCCAGGTGCTCAGCAAAGGCCTGACTGAGGGTAAGCCGGCTGCTCAGCAAAGGACTGACTGAGGGTAAGTGCTAGCAGGATCTTCAGAAGAATCAGCGAAAGCTCGACCGAGTGTCTGCTCTCCACTCCCCTGGCTTCTCTTTCACCTCAGATCAAATGGCATTCTCCACATTTACAGCAATTAAACTCCACAGTTAAGTATAATGGGCACTGAGCACTACTAAGCTTCAAACAAACAACGTAAGGAACAACTCTGCAGCTTTCAGTACTACAGAAACCGAGTGACTTTGTTCTCTCTAACCTAAGGATCGGTAACAACCAAATCACGAAGAAAACACAATTATGTATCCAGTGGTATTAAGGAGTAAATCGCTTGCAGAAATAATTCCAATTTATAACCTAAACCGCGTGGCTTAAAGGGGGGAATGTGGAAACTAAAAGACAAAAATGTAGATGGGATGGGGAGGTAGGTTAGTTGAGAGAGTGCTTGCTGCCTGAACATGAAGAGTAAAGCCCAGATTCCCAGCACCCTCATAAAAGCAGGGCACAGCAGTGTTCTGAACCCTAACACTGTGGCAGACCCCCTGACAGGAGATCCCGCACTCACTGCCAATCAGGGACTCTGGACTCCCTGAGAAAGCCTGTGCAAAACCTAATGAAGAACAGCAGACGGCGGGCACCTCAGGGTGACCTCTGACCTCCAGAAAGTGTGCAGCCTACATAGATGTACACGAAACTCACAGGCAGACCTACACAGACACACAGACACACACACACACACACACACACACACAGATACACACTCATACACACACACACACACACATAAACACACTCACATACACACTCACTCTCAGACACACACGCACACACACATCTTTAAAATGTATTCTTGAGAATAAAAGATTTATATAAAGTACTGATTATTTGCTGACAGTAATTTAAGATTTTCAATTTATTATTTAAAACTCTATAAAGTCAAAAGAAGAATGAGAAACTAACAAAAATATATGTAGAATTAATGTCAATATATGAAAGAGAGTGCTTAACACTAATTATTTAAATGACTAGAATAATGGGCAAAATGTAAATTACACAAAAAAGGGCCCACAATAAGAAAGTTCAAATGAACAAGCACCGCACTGACTACTTTACAAGAGTCTGAGCTGGGCAGCTGGGGCGCACACCTTTAATCCTAGCATTCAGGAGGCAGAGATCGATCCCTAAGGTCGAGGCCAGCCTGACCTACAATCGAGTTCTTAAAAAACATCAAACAAGCAAACAGGAAGAGGAGGAGGAGAGACAGAGCAGAGCAGTTCAATCCCTGCATTAGATTCCTCCATTTTTACATCACTATATGCAAACAGGAAAACTTTACCAATAAGGGTTCAGATCTAAGAACAGGCAAGGCACTGACTAAATCCATATACGGACACCGCTAAATTCAAACAGTTATAAACAAGAACCATGATTCGAACGCTGAAATGTACACACAGAGAGTAACGCACTCTTCACTGATTACCTGAGGAGACTGAGACAGGACTGATTCGGCCGCTTATTTTGTCAGCTTGGCCTACTAATGTAAGTGATCTAGTCTTAGAGAGTACACTGCTGCTTATTTTAATTAATTACTCGAATCTCTGAACATTTCTTAGCACTCTTGCAAAAACAGTTTAACAAGGTTTCCTCTCTCATCTTCAGTCTATGCGCTGGTAACAGTCATGTCTTACTGATTCATGAGGACCTGATTAGAGAATGGCTTCACCTCGGTTCCTAATTTATACGGCTTAAAGGTGGAGCACGGAATGAACGTCAGTGTGGCCACCTCTGGGCGCTGGAGATCACGAATGGCACCTTCACTTTCCTTCATGTTCCTCATTGTCCAAAGCATCTAAAGTTGTTGTATAATACGTGTAAAGTAGTGTATGCCATATACACTAACACTTGTGCTGATCAGCATTTCATTGATCTGATGATACAAGGTTGGGTCATAGAGCAAGAGGGAGCTTCAATTGAGAAAATGCTTTCATCAGACTGGCCTGTGGGCAACAAGTCTGTGGACACTTTCTTCACTAGTGACTGCGAGGGGCCAGCACAGCCCACTGTGGGCTCAGGGTGGTCCTGGGTTGTACAGGAGAACAGGCTGAGCAAACCATGTCGAGCAAACCAGTGAGCAGCACCCTCCATGGTCTCGTGTGTATCTTGACGATGGATTCTAACCAGTAAGCCAAATAAATCTTTTCATCCCCAACGTGCTTGTTGTCCGTGTTTTATCACAGCAACAAAAGCAAACTAATACAACACTCGTAATATTTTTAAATACATAAAAAATAAAGAGAAATACATTAAATTGTATATAACAGCTACTGGGGATGGAATAGTAGAATAATATTCTGTTTCCTGACTTTTGAAAAAAAATTGTATTTATATGAAAATAACTGAACTACATTTTCATAAACAGAAAGAAGTAAATGAAATTATATTATAAAAATTTTTAGATATATTCCATAAATATAAAGGGCTCACTTAAGTCAACTAGTTTATTACCATCTATTATATTTGATGTCATATAATTGGAATTCTTAAATACATAAAAATATGTCATACAAATACAAGCTATGAATTTTCAGATTTTAAAAACCAATAAGAACTGGAGAAAAATGCTATGTGCACACAATGTGCACATGAGTGTGTGTGTGCGTGTGTGTGTGTGTGGTGTGTGTGTGCGTGTGTGAGTGTGTGTGTGTGTGCGTGTGTGTGTGAGTGTGTGTGTGTGTGCGCGTGTGTGTGTGTGTGGGGGGGGGGTGGTTTTATGTCACCTTGGCATAAGCTAAAGTCATCTGAGAGCAGGGAACTTCAATTAAGAAAATACCTCCCTAAGTTTGGGCTGTAGACCCACCTGTAGGGTATTTTCTTAGTCAGTGACTGATGTGAGGGCCCAGTGCATTGTGGGTGGTGCCATCCTTGTGCTGGCAGTCCTGGGTGCTGTAGGAAAGCAGGCTGAGCAAGCCATGGAGATCAAGCCAGTGAGCAGCACCCTCCATGGCCTCTGCATCAGCTCCTGCCTCCAGGTTCCTGCCCTGTGTGAGTTCCTGCCCTGACTTCATTCGATGATGGACTGCAATGTGGAAGTGTAAGCCTAAATAAACCCTTTCCTCCCACACTTGCTTTTTGGTCATTATAAACAGAAACCCAAACTAAGACTATGTGAGAGACAAAGATCATGCGTGTGTGCGTGCGTGCCTCCTACCATACAAACTGAATAGCTTTACTGTTAAACCAAATAAAAAAAGATAAAAGATATTAAAAATACAGGTTTCTGAAATATATTGAAGATTTAGCACTACTTAAATATTTTGTCTTCAACATCTAAACAACCACTTGTTTAATACCTAAAACATGGACAGAGTAAGGTCTTCACTTTGGTTGGCTTTCCCTGCCTGTGAGCACGGTCTTGGTCATCAGAAGTGAAATACAGTAAACTTCCAATGCTCTCACAAAGCGCCTCTTACCTGCCAGTCACGAACTGTAAGAGAAGGACCCGCTCTTCTTGAGTCATGTCCTCCACAACCTCCCAGAACCACTGCCAAGAAGAACAACAATTCAGCTCACATTTCACAGCAAACTGTAGACGTATAAGAACCGGAGACCATGCAATATTCATAAAGCACATTTCATTCTCTGAAACTCATTTATCAAAGATGATTTCACAAAAGGCTTTCATATGCAATATCCCCAAAGAAGAATTTATGCAAAATCTTTACTTTGTTAATAGATGTAGACTTCTATCCAATAGAGCTGAAAAGCTTACAAAATTAAATAGCAAACTTAACTTCATTCTAAGCTCCAGAGAGATTTTACCTGAATAACTGGATCTTCCCTTTCATAGCCACTTGTGTATTCTGTATTTTTGATCCAATCATTCACGTCAATTTCCGGCATGCCAGAGAGCAGTAGCTCCTTTGGGGAAGAGGAAAAATATTTCATTAATCTTCCTTGGGGAACAAAAGCCATTACATTGAAATAGTAAATTCGCCTTAATTAGAAACTAATCCCATATAAACCTGGTTTATGTCTGTGACAGTTTCTACATGTCATCAATAATGAGCACTGCATAAGGAAGAGCCCGCCACGTTGGTGACATTTCAAATGTGACATGAGGAGATGGAGCCACTGTTACACAATCTAAGGCATGAAAAGGACGCTACCGATTATACCGATATAAGTACAGACCACGAGGGTTCCTAGTACACAGCTCCATAAGGATTTCCTCCCGTTCGGCTATTTTTATTCTAGTATCATTATTAATGTGTTAAATCGCACCAGGTCATATTCTCAACATGAAAATGACATACAAGTCTAAATATTATGCAAACGGGAGCTCATTAAGAAAAAATCATTTTTTCCTTATTTGTAAAAAAGGATTCAGTCTCATATGAATTCTATATTGGAGTAATTCAGATCATTTGAAGTCAATCTTCTCCAAGGTGGTGGTGATGGTGGTGGTAGTAGTAATAGTAGTAGTAGTAGTAGTAGTAATAGTAGTAGTAGTAATAGTAGTAGTAATAGTAGTAGTAGTAGTAGTAGTAGTAGTAGTAGTAGTAGTAGTAGTAATAAAAAAACAACAACAATCCAACAAGACCGGTTTCTGGTGGCTCCGTCTGCAGTTGAGGCGTGGATCCCAGGGACCCCGTATACAATCAGGCGAGCACACAGCCACAGAGCAACACCGTCAGTCACTCTAAATACATGACTGGCTTTTGTCCAAGATCACCAAACACACAATTCTATACCACAGAGCCAAAGGTCAAGGACGGAGAAAGAAAGTGTGTCTGCGTCTCTGAATCAGCCCACGTCTCACGGACGGACACCCTACAGTGGAGTGAGGGAATGAACGTTTCTTTTAACAGGGACGAGAACATCCTCAAAGCCATGCCTTACAGCCAGTTACTAATATGTACCTAACCAGGGAGCACTGCTCTAGCAAAAGCAACGCTCGGCAACGTTAGAGAACTCTGAGGAGTTTGAAATCTGTTCAGTAGGTCAGCGTGAATCTCACTGTCCATATTTTCATATGAAATTGGGTTTTCCTCACATACTTCAGTCAAATGATAAAGTCCAACTCACCATCCACAGAGGCAGATGTGAGAATCCGATGGTTTATTTAGCCAGGCATCCCAAATGTGCAAAGACAGTGTCATCTTTCTCATTAGTTTTGCTCTGTTCTTGGATTAGCTCTTATTTCTAAATGTCATTTACATTAACATAATTAACCGAGCTCACCTCCCTTCTAATTTCATTTCAAATACGGCAAATATCCGTCGGTGTACTAACCTACACATAGGCAAAGGCTCTTTAGAAGGAGATTGTCCCAAGATCATATAACGAGAACTGTTGGTGTGCACGGCCCAGCCCTGAGCCTGGCCGTCACCTGACTCTGAGTTAGCCTGACACCCTCGGCATCCTCTCTGCAGACTGGCTTCTTCCTTACCAACTCTAGATAAGATATGGGCCCGAGAAGCACAGGTAGGGCCACAGGTAGGGAGGCTTCCCTGCTCTCTTCAGGTTTCTGCTGCTGTTTTGTAATGAGCAGTCCACAGGGCCTCTCCTTCTCTCACACAGGACCCTTCACTACAACTCTTCTACCTAGGAACTTAGCCACACTGCTTTATTCTCTGCAAACGCGGCTAACAGTCCCTTTCTTAGGGCTTCCTTACTTGAACTACTCGAGAAAACCGCTCCCTTGTAGGACCCTCACACAGATCTGCCCAAGAGCACCTGGAGGAATTTCCCATGTTTCTCACAATTCACAAGCTTAATCCTCTTCTCAGACTAAAGATAAGCTTTTAATATTAAAGTACTGATAAGCTTTTAATATTATCATTTCATAATAAATAATTATGGGATAATAATATTGCAACTGCACTCTCAAAAATTTTAACTACTTTATGACTATCACAGGTGTTATAATTTAAGGAAAAGGGAAAAAGTGTTTTTTTTTTTCATTTGAAGCAGTCTCACTGTGTGGACTAGAACTCGCAAAGTAAGATTGCCTCTGTCTCCACGCAAACATGAAGGGCGGCACGTACCAGCAAAGCTGGTTGTGGGAGCTGTTTTTGTCTTTCCTACTTAATTAACACTGGTTATGACTTTATTGTCAGAACATAACCCAGAAGGGAGCTGTGTAAGGCGACTTCTGAATGCTTGTGAGAAAAACTCAAGAAACCAAGACACGAGTCACGTGACCTCCGTTTCTAAAATTGTTTGCATGGAATGTGTTTTCATGCTCCTCCCAGGTACAGTGGGACGGAGTGAGTTTACTTCAGATTACTCCTTACAGCTGGCTACTGTGACTGGTTTACATGCCTCTGTGGAAAGACATTTTGTCACATGAGGCTTGTCTGCCATGTGTGACTTGGCCTTCTGGTGTACCTTTTATTCATGTCTTAACCCTTAGAGTATATAGTCTGATGCTCTCAATAACCAAGAACCTTTACACGAAACATTAGTCCACCTCGCTTACAGGCTCCACTCTCCCAGGCCCCACCATCACTAGAGCAGTGGCATTTAATGAGTTTTTTAAATTCCTTTAATAACGAAAAAGTTAAGGTGACAAATAACAAAAAGGAAATTCTAAATAAAAGTACATATAGCAAAAATATTAAATTCCAATAATTCATTTGACATGGGGGAGGGGAATAAGACAGGGTCTGACTGTGCAGCCTTAACTGGCCTTGAACTCACAGAGATGTGCCTGCCTCTGCTTCCTAAGAGCGGAGATTAAAGGGCATGCACCACCATGCGTAGACAATAACTTACCCTTAATACAATAGAAGAACTAAAATTTTTAAGATACAACAAAGTATCAGGCACAGTGCCCATACCTGTGACCCCAGCTCTTGGGAGGCGACAGAAGGATGACTTAGGAGTTCAAAGTCATCCTCAGCTACACAGCAAGACCGAGGTCAAGGTGGGCTGTACGAAACTCTCCCTCTAAACACAATGCACACACAATCTAAGCATTGGACAAGTGTCACAGAATCAGACGCCCAGAATCCATGACTTGGTGTTCTGGTGTCGGCATCACAGAAGCAGCACACAGGAGGATAACCACCCATCACTCGGCACAGGCCTTCTCAGTGTCACTATTCACACATGTCTGCCTTAGGGTAACCTTTGCCACTTCCTGGGCTCTCCATCCACAGTAGTCGACGACAGGTCCTGGAGCTTGTATATGCTTTCTCCTCACTAAAACTCTAGAGTCAAACCTGAATCCTTAAGTGTGTACACAGAGCTGCAAAGCTCTCTTTCTTGGTGTAGCATGTCCCTGTTCTATAAGTAACTCCATGTACATAGAACATACACACATGCTTTCATGAAGTAACTCCATGTACAACTGGTTTAAATAGCCTTGAACCTTGAACCATAAAGACCCTGTTGATGTTTAAGAGTGTAAGACAAGAGGGAAGAGACATAACATACAGGGAAGAGAAACAACATACAGGGAAAATACAAACATACAGGGAAAAGACACAACAACATACAGGGAAGAGACACAACAACATACAGGGAAGAGACACAACAACATACAGGGAAGAGACACAACAACATACAGGGAAGAGACACAACAACATACAGGGAAGAGACACAACAACATACAGGGAAGAGACACAACAATATACAGGGAAGAGACACAACATACAGGGAAGAGACATAACAACATACAGGGAAGAGACACAACAACATACAGGGAAGAGACATAACAACACGCCATCCAGTGAATTACAATTTGTGCAACGACATGTACAATAATCACAAAAAAGTTTTTTCATTTATATTCATTTTCAAAATAAATAAACATGCCAAATCCAACACGGCAGGCAACATTCAGGCGTACTTGGCCAAAATCTCAAGAAAACAAGCTGGTGAAAGGCATGGTACAGAAAAGCAGGGGACATTCAAAACAGCTGGGGAAAAAAGCCACGCTCAGGGCAGCAGCCAATAGTAGAAAAGGAAGTAAAACTCTCCCCTGGGGTTGGCCGGCTAGAACTGACAACCAACAGAACAGAGCCATCAGAATTACAGGGCATCCTAGATCAAGTGGACTACAGAACATCTGCCCAAACACTGACTCTTACAGCTCTCAGAGTCCACATAGCTGCCTCTAAGATAGATCATACATTAGGACACAAAGCAAGTCTCAACAAACACACACACACACACGCATACGCACGCATGCACATGCATGCAATACACACACACACACATGCATGCATACATACACACATACACACATACATGCACGCATGCACATGCATGCACACACACACACACACACACACACACACACACACACACACACACACACACACGTAATTAAATTAGAAGCTTTCCTAGTGTGTGAATACCTGTAAATCACCAAGCAACATCTTGTCCATTATTTCTGTTATTGGAATTTATTTTGTTCATTGACATTGACACAAAGACGAATATTCTATCTTGAATGTCACAAAGATAATTTAATTGAAGTATAATTCATCAAAATTCGCTTCCAATAATGTCTACAAACAATTCTTAACCAATTCTGGTTTTGTTTTGTTTTGTTTCTGAGACAGAGTTTCTCTGTGTATCCTTTGCTGTCATGAGGCTCTCTCTCTATAAACCAGGCTGGCCTCAAACTCATGGAGATCCACCTGCCTCTGCCTCTCAAGTAACTATTCGAGTTTTTAAAAGCTAATGATGACATAAAACTAAAAAAAACACAAAAACAAAAACAAAAACAAAGAAACAAAAAAAACCCAAACAAACAGAAAAAAAAAACAACTATGCCAAATGAAAACAATCTTATAGCTAAAATAAGACCAAAGGGATGGGAAAAAAAAACCTTCAAAACTTAACATTCAATAAAACTGAGTCACAATGAACCTCAAAATTATATTAATTAGAAAATATTATTTCTATACTAAGATGTATCTTTCCATTATCTAGACTTTTCCCAATTATTATGTTTTAAACAAGAAAGCATACACACAGACTGTGCGCCTGCACACTTGGTCCCCGACCTTTAAGAAGCAGTGTACAGCTGAGAAAGCAGAACTGAGGCAAGTGTCAGTAGTAGGTGAGGCCCTACTCTCGGCCCCATCCGTCACTAACTTCCTGGTCGGCCAAGATGTGAGCATGCATCCTTAATCTTCCCAGACCACAGCGAGAAGCAGCCCCTCCTCCGAGCCTTCCCCACCACAATGGACTAACCACTGTGCCTGCAAACCACGACCCGACTATATGTATCCTTCCTCCCTTACCCTCCCATTGATCAGGTACTTGTCATAGAAATAGGAAAAGTAAAATTCTGTGTCTTATCAAGGTTTTAGACAAATCAGAAAGTTTGAAAATAATTTATTAATGATAAGAAAAGGGAAACAGACAAAAATAGACATTAACGTAACCGTATAAATTGTTAGGTCACAGCAAAAGGCAGGCTAATTGAAGGGTGAAACAAAACACTCACAAGCACGGAAACAAGAGATTGACAGAAGTAACAGACATCAGATACACATGCATGCGCACACACACTGAAACAACGAGGAAAGCCCTCCTTCGTTCCTCAGGCACAGGTGTCCTTTACTGCCACGGAACCAAGTTACAATCTCAGAAACAAGGGACAGCACACTGCCTCTGGAAAGTCAGGACTCCAACATCTCCCACGTGAAAGCCAATAAAAACTTTACTTCATTTTTCTCCATCCTACCTGGGCATTTCACTAAGGGAACTGTTAATACAGTTATTCGGTTTAAGAGAAGTAAAACCACATATCTGCTTATAAATTCCTATGCATAATTCTAAACAATAATGCGTCCAGTACTCCAGAATTACTACCGCTTTTATTTTTACGGTTCTCGAGGTGAAGGCCAGGGCCTTCTTTCTATGTGCTCAATGCAAGGCAAGCGTCCACCACTGAGCAGCACCCTCAGCTCGCAGAGCATTTCTGGATTAGGACAGATGGGGCTGTGCTCTAGTGTAAGGAGAGAGAGCATGTTCTCCTTACCAATTCATACTCGTCGAACAGCTGTATGAGGGAAGGAGGGATGAACATATGGAAACCCTGTAAAAACGCATTGATCTGAGGCTGAATGGCTCTTGTCATCCGGAGTTCAGTAACCAGCTGGACGTACTCCGCCTACAAAAAAGAACGTTTTGTGACGGTTACGCTTTAACTCTGACAGTTAAGCAGAATGGACGCATCTGTAGCTCAGGTAAGGTTTACAACTACCCTGGCCCAACACTCACACCTCGGCACAGCAGTGATCACACTCACCAAGCCATCAAGCCCTGTCTTAGCAAGTATCCCCACAACTCCCTCATGACACCCTGCGGACCACGTCCAGGCATGCAGCTGGGCTACAGTCTCTCCACTCCAGCACGGGGCTGCACTACTGCACTGCAGTCCCTCTTCCCATCCGCACCTCTGAGCTGCTGTCTGCACAGCCAGTCAGGGCACTTGTATCAGGGCACTGTATCATATGTGTATCATATGTTAAAGCCATACCATCCTTCTCCTGCCTGACTTCCTGCAAGGTGAAAATAAAACCCAAATACACTTCCAGTCCTTAAAGCCCTAAGTAACCTGGCTCAGCCTCTTGTCCCCTTCATTTTAATTTCCTTGGCCTTATGACCACTCTCCAAACACAAGCCTGCTTAGGCCTCAAAGTCTTTGAACCCAAAGTATTTCTGACCAAATACCTCATTAGAGAGTACTATCTCTGAAGGCAAGGCTTTCTTCCTCTAGCAGCCTATATTCCCAGATGCAAAGAAAAAAAAAAAAAAAAAAGAAACAAAAAAGAAGAACTGCTACCCGATATTTAATAAATGTTATAAAACAAATGCAAAAATCCACCAAAATACTCTGAATGTGGTTAATTTTATTACAGCCAAGAGTTAAAACCACTTAAACTGGCACATGCCTTTAATCCAGGTACTTGGAGGCACAGGCAGGTAGAAATCTGAGTTCGAGGCCAGCCTGGTCTACACAGAGGTTTCCAGGGCTACACAGTGAAGCCCTGTCCTAAAAGCCAAAATCAAAACAAAAGAAAAAAAAGCTTATTTTTAAATGTTTTCTATATTTTCTCTTTCTTCTGAAATAGGTCTCACTAAATAGCCTAGGGTCTTCTTAAGTCTACACTCCTCCTGCTCCAATTTCCTAAACATTAGAATTATAATGCATCCTCATTTAAACCACATTTTCCTCACAGGAAACAGAATCATTAAAATTCAGCAGGTTATAAAAAATGTGTTTGGTACAAAATTATCACATATGTACACAAATTCTATCAGATGTTAGGTCATTTATGTGTTTTAAAAAATGCTTCTAAGTCAGGTTTTATCCATTTAAAATTATGATGCAACTACCACATACACTTTTCACCAACCAGAAACGATTAGTCCACACACAGAATAAAGAAAGCCTGCAACAACAGTGCTTAGGTCTCTGTCAACTGGACACAAGACGGTCACCTGGGAGGGGGGGAACCTGATGGGAAAACATCACCATCAGACTGGCCCTTAGGAAGTCTGTGAGGCTAGAGTGGCACCGCCTCTGGGACCACCGTCCTACAAGCAGACCGAGCTGCCACTGAGCAGTATTCCTCTGTGGGCTGCATCAGCTCCTGCCTCAAGCTCCTATCTGATTCTCCTCAATGATGGCCTGGGAGGAAAATGAAATAAACCTTTTCCTCTCCAAGTTTCTTTTAGTTTTTATCTCAGTAACAGGAGACGAACCAGGACACCTGCTTTTGTTTCCTTCTATTTTCCGGCACTAATCTGATACTTTCTTTAAGGCCCTGAGACAGTATCTCATAACTCTGAGGCTACAGAAGTGTCAGAGTAGACTGACTCTCCATGGTCCTCCGAAACCACATCTGGTAAGCTCATAACCCGGCACGAAGAAACCAGCCACTTCTGTTGGCAATCCACCACCACCCCTGACTCCTACTTGCCCACTACTCAATGTATTACACAGGAATACAGGAACTAATCAGTTATTACCAATTATATTCAGGCCTTTATTTAAGAGAGAGGAATGTGTCCCAAACAATCAAACAGTAAAAAATCTCCAGGATCTGACCTAGGAGAGTGTGCACACACACACACACACACACACACACATACACACACACACACACACACACACACACACACACACACCCCTACCTAGCACCTGACATGGAGAGTATGCACACACACACACACACACACACACACACACACACACACACACACACACACCTACCTAGCACCTGCCCTAGGAGAGTGCACGCACACGCGCGCGCGCACACACACACACACACACACACACACACACCTACCTACCTAGCACCTGCCAGTGACAACAGCAGAACTGTCAATTCATACTATCATCCAATCATCGTTTAGTTCACGTCTACTCTCACCAAACTCTCATCAAACTGTTCGCCGAATACATTAGCATGCTCCTGCCCCACTCACTATTTATACCATTAACATGCTTCGGGTACAGGGGACCCTGTGGAAGAGGAGCAGAGTGTAAGTGCCAGAGGACATGGGGACACCAAGAGAACAAGTTCCTCTCAATCAACTGAGCAGAGCCCCTGTGAACTCAGACTGAAGCAGCACTGGACCTGCAGGGTGTGTGCCGGGTTCTCTGCGTGCACAGCACAGCTTTCAGTGTGGTCTCATGGGACTCCTGAGTGTGTGGACCAGTGGGTCTCTGACTCTTGTGCCCACTCTGGGGCTCTCTTCCTTTTGTGGGATTGCCACGTCTGAATTCAATGTGATGGCGTTCATTTCATATTTTATTTTGGTATGTTTTGTTGTTATCTCTTAGATTCCTGTTATTTTCTAATGAGAAACAGAAAGGGAGGGGAAGGGGGAAGGAAATGGGAGGAGTCGAGGGAGGGAAACTGTAACTGGAATATACTGTATGAAAAAGAGTCTATTTTTAATAAGGGGAATATGCTAAAGGTGCTATATAAGATCCAACTTTCCCTAAGCAAGAATTGCTTTCTTGTTAAGGTTTGATTATCTAATCTTAGAAGTATAATCTGATAACTATTGTTTGAGACCACATCAAATTACCAAGCACTCACAGCACAGAAGCAGTGGTTCAGTGGGTAACGGCTTGTTCATGTCTCCTCTCTTATGAGGGAGAACATGAATATGAGGGAGGACCTGTTCCCACTGGGACCAGCTCCTGTTTCCACGCACACACACCACTCACATATGCATGTACATACACAATACCCATACATACATGTACACAGGAAGGGTCACTGGGGCCAGCTCCTGTTCAGTAAGAGATGCTGTCTCAGTGGACTAATGTTCCCGTGCACACACACCCCTCACATATGCATGTACATACATAATACCTATTCATACGTGTACACAATAAAAATCTTAACAAGAGACATGAAAATATTCTGCACTACTCAACTGAGCTCTGCCTACTTTCGCTGGACTCCACATACATCAGAGTAGCACTGTCCCTACCTACATTCGGTTTTTAAATGGGTTCTTGTAATTATACTACTCTCCCTCACATTTTCTTCTATCCCTTCTTAGATGACTTTCCACATTAATTTCAGTGGCCAGACCATTATTACCAGTTGTCAATTTGTAAACATCAGCTCCTTCATATGCCAATGTTCACACTGCCAAAAGAATGCTGGTATCAATTATTTTTCAGTAGAATAATAAAATTCTACCACTACAAACTCTGAACTGCTCTGACAGAATCTGCATTGATAGAAAAACTCCAAACGGTTCTAAAGGTTTCCTTATCGCTTTATAAGGAGTGCATCTCCCAGCAGAATGAATAACAAAATCAACATTTCTTGACAACTATGACTTCAAACACCCACTACTACTGCACACTAAATTCCAGCAGGAGTTCATGAGCCTCTAATCTTTGCCTTGGAATGCGCGTATCAATTTTAAGGAAAATGACTATTTTAAGAAGTGTTGTATCTTAGAGATTTTACGTATTAGCCAGGTGTGATCACACACCTGTTAGCATCACACACCTGTAATGCTAACTGACACAGAAAAGAGCTAAGGCGGGACTATCACGGTGAGGTGAAAACTAGCCTGTAATATGTCAGGAGACCTGATTTGAATGAGAATTGTCCTCATAGGCACATAGATCTTAATATTTGGTCTGCAGTGGCTAAAACTATTTAGGAAGATCTAGGAAGTACAGCCTTGTTGACTGGAGTATGTGACCAGGGATAGAGAATTAGGTGTGGTCTTGTTGGATCAAGTATGACACCAGGTATAGATGGGCCTTGAAGTTTCAAAAGCCCAAGCTGTTCCCAGTACAGACACAGACACAGACACACAGACACACACACACACACACACACACACACACCAACTGCACTCTAGTGCCTCCTCTGTTACCACTGGAGGTGGAAGGCACTCCATGAACTGCCTACAGTGGCCACACCCCCTTCATGTCCACACCAGTGCTGTGCTCGCACAGAGTCTCACCAGCTCTGGGGAGAACCTTCCTGAATGTCCCATCAACCCAGCCAGCAGCACATACATGATAAAAGCTACGGTGGGGATAGGTCAGAAGCACTGGGGCCTTTCTGTGGGGTAGAGGTACATCTCACTCTATTGCATTTTACAGTTCTGATGTGGGTAGGGAACGATCAATAGTCCTAGCTGCTTGGCTATATAGGCTGTGTCCACCCCACCCCACCCCAAAAAACCCAAAACCAAAATACGTTGAATTTGCTCAGACACAAAACGACGCAACTCTATGCACTGTGCCCTCCCTTGGGACACTGCGGAGCTCCCATGGGTCTCCAAGCAGTGTTAACGCTGAAGCTCTGGGGCTGGGTGGCCTCCTGGGGCTGGGAGAGCCACCACCTGTACCACCGAAAGGTGAAGGGGATCTGCAGTCGCCTGGCCCTGTGCTCGGATCCGTGGGGTCCACACCCCGGTGGTCAGCCAGGGCTTTGACATTCGCACTACCTCACGGCCAACTGCCTTGAATGGTGGGCACAAACACTACTGCAACAGCTGCGTCTCTGTCAGCGCTGACCAAAGTCACCCAATCACCGACATGTCCCAGAGTTGGCTGAGTGCAGCCACCTGGGTCACCGCGTCACACCGTGCTCACTCTTCATTCCGTAGGCTCCCATGTTCTTTGTATGTAAGTCCACAGGAGAGGGTAAAGCCTCAGCTCCCAATTCTGTTCCCTATAACCGAACCTGATATTACTGTGTAAGTAAAACACATAAAAGCTTAGAGTTTTCAATTCATAATTATGTGAAGTGAATAATGTGTTTTTAGACTACTATCCCCCCTCGAAAATTTTTTTGAATTGTTTTTGACTTAACAAAAATGCTAATAACAATTCTCTATCATAGGAGAGAATACTGATGCTGGTGAGTTTTAAAATGTGACCATGACTGACAAATAAAGAGCTCGATGCGAGGAATTGGATACTTCCCCTCAAGCTACGGTCAAATATGCCCCTAAGACCTGTTTACAATACAGGCAATTGCAACTGCTCTTGGCTTTACCTAAGCCCCTACTGCTGAAAATGCTCTACACACTAACCACAGGACACAGAGAAATCAGGTTCACGCTGATTCCTTCTTGCTGGTTGGCTTTTACAAAACCAGAAGGTACTAAGTAGGTGTTCCTGGGACAAGAGTCATTAACAGTCTTTCTCAGCTGCGAACTACAAATGACCAACAAGACAAGATGAGCTCACAGGTGCAGTACTAGGACAGAGGTCATGGAGGCAACCAACCACTTTCTGCTTGCAATTAAGGTCGACTTCACAGAAGGAAAGACATGTCTGGTAATGTAAATCTGGCAAAGAACCCATCAAAGTTCTACATCACTCTCTACCTTAGACTGGTGCAACTCCTACATCTCATCAGAGAAATGTCAGTGGCTGGCGGTTAACACAGAACTTCCTAACTGGTGAAGTCTCAGCCTAAGTGGAGTGCTCAGCCATAAATGGGACAACTGTACCACAGCCCTCCCTAAGGCGTGGGACCACAGGAGACATAGGGAGGGTATAATCGAATCAAACCCATTTCTTCGGGACATGACAGGACCACTGTACTCGTGAATTCACAGAAGTTGTATCTGCCTGCCGAAGACCTGCCCAAGACCAAGCCAATCAATGTCCGAGTACGGATGGGAAGGGTTCATGAGCCACCACCCTCGCTGAGGAGCTTCTGTAACTTGGTGGCTTCTGGGGGCTGCGGGTGAGGGGGGAGCAATGAGTTTTCTTTCCTTAAGGATATGGCTCCTGGTGGGTGGACCAGTGCACTAGATGGCCACACACACTGAAGTAAAGGAGAAACTGGACGGCAAGATTGATCTTAGTGAACGATTAAAAAACAAAGGGGGGGGGCGGAAAACTGATGAAGGGAGGGGAGGTGGGAGGAGCTCTGGGAGGAGTAGAGTGGTAAAATATGATCAATATGCCACATGACATTCTCAAAGAATAAAGATACTTTTTAAAAACGTGACATCCTTGAGTCTTTTACAAGGAGTACACATTTTAATAAATCTACAGTCTGCAAATTTTTAATATGTATAGCAATATAAAATATTAAATGCCACTGATCTTTAAGTCAACTTTAAAACAAATACCGCATATAGATGACATATAATAAAAACAAGTTATATATGTGTGTATTATATACATACGAAATCAAGAGGTAGTATTTACGGGAACATAAAAGCACACACAGTTTAAACACTCTCTGACCTGGTGCAGAGAAGACGGCTCAGTGAGTAAAGTGTTTGCTACATACGCCTCAGGTCCCAGGAACCCATGTGAAAGCCAAGAACAAGAACAGAGGTGTGCTTCTGTAACCCCAGCCTTGGAGATGACAGACATGGGTGACTCCGGGGAATCACTGGCCACACAGTGAAGTCAAAATGGTGAGTTTCGCGTTCCTTGAGAGATAGTCTCTCATGTATACAATAAGGAGAGCAAGCAAAACCATCGAGCCAACTACCTGGAGACTCGGGAAGGATAAGAGTGGCTGTCCTCTCAGCCATCCCTAGCTCTCTGGAGATCGTCCCTGTGCCGCTGCAGGCCTGTGGCAGGAGTCTGCAAACGTGAGTGAGTGAACGCACATCTAGAGCTTTGCCTCCGCTTCACACATTACCCGGCCACTCATTTCCTCACTTAGAAGGTATTCTAGGAAGCACACTAGAGAGGTATGTCACACAGTAACTGCAGTACGTAACCTGCTTCTCAGACCACACCCACTTCTGTGGAGAACATTTACATCCACCTGCACCTACACAAGTGTCCCCAGAGGATAAGTCTCTAAGACAACTGTCACACTGAAGTATACAGTTACACTAAGTGTTAATAAACACTGTTAAACTGCCCCTCCCATAAAGGTAAAGAAACAACTGAGAACAACAACCCATTGTCAACACCCGGCTTCCATGTGCATCAGCACTGGAGACACACCTGTTCACACATGCAGACACCACTTACATACAAACATACATACAGACAGACACACACACATACACACGTACGCACGTACATACATACAAACATACATACGTACATACATACATACATATGCATGTACATACATACAAATAGATTCTTTAATATCTAACTTTAAAATATACAGTACTGATTGCTGGACATGTCATCATTTAGTTTACATTTCCAATTAACTTTTTCAAAATGCAAATGCTTAACTTGTACAGTCAGCTAAATAATAGTCTAAATTACGCTAACGACCAACACATCCCAGCACTAGGCTAAAATGAGTCTTTCTAACTCATCTTAAATGTTAGTTTGCTTGACTTAAGTACGTTCATCTACTAGCAAATGACAAAGTAAGTTTTTCTAGCAAATGCTGGAATAATTTAGAGAAGCTGGCATCGGGGCCATTATGAAGAATGACTGAGGCAAAACTCTGGATACTTACTTTGTTATTTTGTGTCACAAGAATACTTCCACCCCCAGGCTTTAACGGTACCTCTTCCATAGCTCCAAACACATCAGTCTCAACAGAGAAAGTCAGTTCTAGACCCAGGTCACTAATGTCATTGTCTAAAATCCACTGCAGATTTTTGGCATATTCTGGATCGATAGACGCTACATCTTGGTAATTCACAGGAATACCTAAAAAGAAAATAGCAGAGACAGCAGTCACAATATAGGCACTTGACTTCCCTCTACCTATTTAACGGTGAAATGCTGCCCTCTACAGATACTCTGGAAAAAACCCACAAAACATAATCAAACTTGCAGCCTGCTTTAAACGGATGCTAATTTCTAAACTGAGAAGTCCATTAACTTAAGCTGCTGTTCTGTCTTCATCCTTACGATGCTGTCTTTCTTGGCAGCAGCCATTTAGGAAGCTGTTATAGTTTCCGAACTGCCGGCTACTGTAGGTACAAGCATACAAGGCAATGCTGTGTATAAACACATACACACTAAAAGGGAAGCAGAAAAAACCTAAACGTGATTTTAAAAAAGGTGGAGCATCTGTCTGTCCCTCCAGCCCCCAGATACCTTAAAAAAGAAGGTGGAGCATCTGTCTGTCCCTCCAGCCCCCAGATACCTTAAAAAAGAAGGTGGAGCATCTGTCTGTCCCTCCAGCCCCAGAGACCTTAGGAACACAGATGGTGTCTAATCAGAGCAGTAATTATTTCAACAAAAATGGCAAAATCGGCACTACTTAACCAATCTGTTCTCTCTAAAAGCTGCAGGAAAAGCAATGTAAATGTCTTCAGAAGTGAGAGTAAGTCCATACCAAGAATGTGTTTGTAGAAGGATCGTGTGAAGTAAATATTGACCAACTGCCTGTGATTCAAAGCTAATCCCAAGATCTGTCCAGCAAACCGGAAATAGTTCAAGTGATCAGGATTGACATAGGAGTTGCTATTGGGCTGAAAAGTTGTTCCTATTGAAATAAATACATAACAGTAAGATCTATATGCAGAAGAGAGGACATTCCAATGCAGGTAAATTTATTCTCATGTAATTCGGCATGGCTACAGTTATATTATGCAGACTACGTCGTGCAGTTCTTTTATAATCTGTAACAATACAGCAGAACTGGAAGCATAAACGATATCATAGGCTCATACCTCCCAGGACAATCTGTGCACAGAAAGTTATGAAATACTTCCGATTGGTACCAAAGAGAGCCTGGTAAATATAGTAAAAGATCACACACGCATGCAAACATTGTTCTAGAAACTGCAGCAGTACTGTTCAACTACAAACCTGGCAGGCATTGCTTCACATCTGTGCATGCCCAGTATTCACTAGGTTTTGCATATTAAGACAAGCAAACTATGAAACTATCCATACTTAAGGAATCTAGGTACTGAGTGTGAGGCCTATTAATACCAATTAATGACTGGAAAATCTGCCCACCTAAAACTTTTCCTATTCTTTCAAAAAGCAAATAATCGAGTTTAAACAACTACTGAGGATGTGAAAATGAACAGAACAATCGTATGACCACTCTAAAGCCTATGCAATCATATGATTCCATTTTTGTGAAGTATATGATAGAACAGACAGAATAGAGGCACAGTAAATTACTGACAGAGGAAGCTGAGTCAAGGTACATTTCTACTCAGGATGATGGACAGCACCGGAATTAGACTCAGTGATGACCACACTGCACAGCAGAAGCACTTAATGCTAACGAACGATCTACTTCCTAATGGCTTCAATGGCGAGCTGTATGTTTTATCAGAGGAGGAAAAGAAAGACGGACAGACACAGACACAGACACAGACACAGACACACACACACACACACACACACACACACACACACACACACACATACACTGACTTCCAAAAAACCTAGCAAAATAGTGAAATCTAAGGCACACCTTGACTTTAATTCATTTTAACATGAATTACAAACTCATTCATATACAGTGAGTTCGTGCTTTACTCTTCTATTCTAGAAACAAGTCTTAAACAAATGCAAACTGATAAAATTAGTGAAAAAGCACCAAAGAAAATGAGGCAGGAATTGGAAAGTGAGTATCCAGTCACCTCGAATACTTCTTTGACAGGATTCACTTGGTGCTTCACAGGCCCTTGATTTGCTAGTACAACACTGGCGTAAACTGCAGCTTATTTAGGTGTGAGGTAACAACTCTGGAAACTTGGGACGGAATGATTTAAGTAGGCATGTGAAACATATCTGTCACTCTGAATCGCCCCTCACAATCATTTCCTATGCAAGGCAGGAGGAGGCATTGACAACCAGAAAAGACTTCAAAGACAAACATAACTGTAATTCCACTGATAAAACAGTCTAAGCAGAACCATATTTTTACCTCTATATGAGATAATACTTTGTTATAGATGAGTCAACAAAGACTTAGGTGACCTCCCAGCTCTGCATACTCCCTCACTAGCTAATAAGTTTCTGAGAAAGCTGGTTCTTAAAAAGAATAGATTTCCCTGGGTTCGGTCCCCAGCTCCGAAAAAAAAAAAAAAAAGAAAAGAAAAAAAAGAATAGATTTTTAAGGGGTTGGGGATTTAGATCAGTGGTAGAGTGCTTGCCTAGCAAGGGCAAGGCCCTGGGTTCGGTCCCCAGCTCCAAAAAAAAAAAAAATAAAATAAAATAAAATAAAATAAAAATAAAAATAAAAAAAGAATAGATTTTTAGGGGTTGGGGATTTAGCTCAGTGGTAGAGCGCTTACCTAGGAAGCGCAAGGCCCTGGGTTCGGTCCCCAGCTCCGAAAAAAAGAACCAAAAAAAAAAAAAAAAAAAAAAAAAAAAGAATAGATTTTTAAAAAACTAAAAATAGTACATAGGCAAAAATCTTCAGCAAAGTAACTTTTACTTGAAAACTACTTACAAATATAAAAGTTTATGTAAACCCTGCCAGCTTAAGTTTTAGTATTAAAAACCACTTATCTGGGACTGAACAGTGCTCAGTGGTAAGGTCACTTCCTGCGTTTCCAGTGGATCAGAGTTCCATTTCCGGCATGCATGCCTGTAACTCCAGTTCCAGGGACCCAATGCTCTGAGCTCCACAGTCCCCTCACATGAACACCCACACACACACACAATTAAAAGAAAATTTTAAAAGTCTAAAAAATTTAAAACTGATTACTTTTCAAGTAAAAAGGGTTTATTAAAATATTTTAGGAAATAGTAAACATTATTTCAAGAGGGAAATCCTACTACATAAGAAAATATTTCAAAAATTAAAAAAAGAACATCTAAAATTTACTTTCCATTTTCCACTGCCAGGGGCTGATGAGTTCATGTATCAACTAACTAAACCCTTATTCTAAATCACAGACTGTGATTGCCATCATTGCTAAGTGAGAAATCCAAAGCTCTTAAAGGTTACACTTCTGGCCCAATACCAACAGAAAGAAAGACCCATCCAGGGTTCACAGCTGCCATCATTGCAAAAAGCCAACTCTGAACCACTGCACTGCACCCCGAACCACTGCACTGCACTGTGAACCATTGCACTGTGAACCACTGCACTGCACCATGAACCACTGCACTGCACTGTGAACCACTGCACTGCACCCCGAACCACTGCACTGCACTGTGAACCACTGCACTGCACCGTGAACCACTGCACTGCACCCCGAACCACTGCACTGCACCTCGAACCACTGCACTGCACTGTGAACTACTGCACTGCACCCCGAACCACTGCACCGCGAACCACTACACTGCACCGCGAACCACTGCACTGCACCGCGAACCACTGCACCGCGAACCACTACACCGCACCGCGAACCACTGCACCGCACCGCGAACCACTGCACCGCACCGCGAACCACTGCACCGCACCGCGAACCACTGCACCGCACCGCGAACCACTGCACCGCACCGCGAACCACTGCACCGCACCGCGAACCACTGCACCGCACTGTGCACTGACCTTATCTGGCCAGACAATAATTTACAATACTATAAACATTGGGTTTATCTAACAGTCCCCACATCATGAATCCTTAAATCCTAAATCTAATCCCTTCAGGACAATGAGCTGTAACAGGGACTCTTTCACTGAGTTGTAAGTTACTAGTACTATGATGCCCCCTGCCCTGCCACCGCCAAGAAGACTCCCATGAAGTACAGAAATCAGTACAACACTAATGCAACACCTTAGTCTGCATGAGTCCACCGCCAGTCGTCACCTGCACCATTAGGAAGGACACCTAAGGGCTCCTCCACACATGCACCTGAACTGACTCAGAGTAAGGAACCTTAAGGAGGAAAAGTAAGACTGTACTACACTGAATCCAGCTTTTAAAATAGAGGCCTATGTAATGAAGCTTGCTGTCATAAAATCACAAACGCCAACTTCGCCTCCCAGCAAACGACCAAAGGTTACAGGGTGGATCCCTGCGTAACTTAATTACTGCAGGTGTGCGGGAGACAGGCGCACAGTTGCATGCCCAGCCTGCGCTGGCCCTGCCCCCCTCACCTCCTCGCCTCAAGCAGGCCTGGGACGCAGTCAGAAGTTACATTAGAAAGACAGTTTCTTCTTTCAAACACGGGGGCAGTGTTTTCAACCCCGGTCTCACTTCACATGTGTGTTATTGTTAGATAGTTCTCAAATCACCCTCCAAAATAAGTTGTAACCACTGATATTTAGTTTATGATATCAAATCATCTTTCTATAGGTTTCCACAAGGTTCATCATAGAATGTGGTTAAGTACATGCTTCTCAGTTCCCCAGTTTCGATCTCTTAAAAGGACTAAAATGAAGCCAGTAAGAGAGAACATCACAACCAACAGACTTTGATTTTCATGATAAATAGATTTTAAGGCAGAAATGCCCAATTCTGTTTCCAAATAAAGATGTATTTAAAGTCCATCTACCATCACTTTATAAAAGAAAATGTTAACTAAAGATACTAATGTGGTAAGGCAGTCAAAGGCAGAAGCAAACGGTCCTTGAAGTGAATGGATCTTAAGGTTCTCAAGAGAACTTTTCAGGCCCTGAGAAAAGCATCTGGAGACTGACTGGTTACAGGAAAGCTATGGGACTTCAGTTTTCTCTTCCGTGACATGGGAGCACACACAAGACAGACATCAGGGCTGTTACAGGAAACAAAGACCAAACTCTGATACAGTTTGAGGAACATGACAGTCACAGACAACTTACCATCTGCTGACTGGGTAAACAGTGCATAGTCAGGATTGACTATCTCATTAGACAGAATATCAAACCATTCACGTACAACACCTTGACCCTGAATTCAAGAAAATAAAATTTAGCAACAAGAGAAATACACTGTCTTTGTCTTTTTATCTTAACTAATAACACACGGTGTCACCTGCTTCATTTATCAGGCAAATATCCGACTTGTAACGTGTGCTCATGCATACACCCAGCACGCCCTCTTCAAAGTGTGTTCTATGTATGTACCCACCATGCCTTCCTCTCCATGAAAGCGCACAGCGATCCCCTGCTTCAGCTTTGCACAGTTGGCCTTTGATACGATTTCACAGCTACTCCTAAAAATAGAATCTAAATATGTAGTACTGGTTAATTTCAATACATGAAAACCTACGCCACCACACGTTGTGGCTTATCCAGCCGTCGGTGCCGTTGTGACACATACCTCTGTGAACCAGGAGAATGTCGTTTTCACTCACTGGTCTGTGCACCATGTCTGAGTCTGGCTGTCCTGAGTGCAAATGCTCATAGAACCATTCACAGCGGTCTTTGAATGGCTACCCCAAAAATGACAGGAAAAACGTTATCAGTATTTGAGCCACAATCATTAATGTTCTAACTTCTCAATAAACATTCACAAAAAAGTGATCTTAATGAAAACACTTTAACTAATGTATTTATAATTCCTGTTCTCAACAAAAAAATAAAAAATTATATAAAAATATCAGATATGTAACAAAATATTCGAAATTTCTTTTAAATCTAATGTTTATATGGATGCATTTTGATAATCAAAAAAATTATACTGACTGTATCATTTAAGTTTTTAAAAAGTCAGCTTTTGAGCTTGAACAATAGCTCAGTAGTCAAGAGCGCAGCTCTTGCAGAGGACCTGAGCTAGGTCCCCAGCACCCATAGCAGGCAGCTCCCACTCCTGCCATCCCAGCTCTGGGGAATTCAACGTCCTCCTCTGATTCACAGGCACCTGAACTTACATGCACATAACACACATCACTCATGTACACACATTACTAAAAGTAAAGGAGTTTAAACTCTTCTTTCATGCATAGTTCACTCTTATTTCTTTTCTTAGGGATTTAGACAATAGACAAAATGTCCTTCAGCCTTCCCTGCCTTCACCTTAAAAACAGAAAATTACAAACTCTAGAAAAGAGGAGTCAAGCTCTATATTTTACTCATCTGTAAGGGAAAGCAAACTCAGACGACCTCAAACTTTTATGATTGTTTAGAAATTACTATTAAAGATAAAGTAATACAAACACTGCAGGTTATTGAGTATGTAAGAATAGTTAAAAAGTTGAGGTAATAAAGAGTAACACACTATACACAACGGCAATCCTCAACACTGACGATCACACTCGAGACAGACTGAGAAACTATGGCAGAGGACGGGGACAGAGGCTTTGCAGGACCACAGTCTGGACTCTGGCTCAGCTCAGTAGAGCTCGCTCAGGAAGCAGGAAAACAGGCAAGTCAATTTAAGGAGACAAGGAAAAGGCACAGAGGGTGAAGCTGGGTCCCTCTGGAAGACGCTGCGACAATAGCGGCATAACTGGAGCTGTATCCCTAACAGGCTGAGGGAGGAATGGTCGTCAAAGTCCCTGAGCACATAATTAAGGATGTGGAGATCCACACAAAGATGCAGGAACTGGGACTGTCAGGTATGGCTGACACTTCACTCTAGAACCCTATTTTGTTCTGCCTATGTACGTGCACCCCTTCTAAGACCACACTGGACAGCCTGCACGCGCTCGCTCTCGCGCTCTCTCTCTCTCTCTCAAACAAGGTACCAAGAAACCTCAGAACCACCTCGAAATCCCCACCAGTACTGAGCTATCTGCATTCCACCTGTGATCATAGACTCGTGTACTCAGGTGCACTCCTATACCCAGTACAAAGAATAGGAGGACGGATCTGCCCAGAATTGGCTTTAAGTTCATGAGCAGTAACAGTTTCCTAAGTAAAGGTTTCAGGAGAATCATCTATTACTATCTTATGCCTATGTAGAATTGAACATGCATACGATTGAAGTCAGACATATTATGGGAAAGGACATGTGAAACAGAAAAAATGATTATATGTTCTAAAGTACTAATCACACAGGAAACTGCCCGTGCTTCCTTAGTAACCAACCTCCATAAAAGGAAGACCCTAACGACAATTGTGACTCTAATTTATGGGGCACACAGTCAATCTTGATGGTGTAACAGTCTATAAATGTACTATCACTACCTCCTAAAAAGGGCAACTTGTCACTTTTGTAAATTTGTACAAATCCATATTTTCAATTATTTGGTTAAGAGGCCAAGCCCCTGGAATGTTCCAGATCCCCACTATTATGGTTTCTTGGTGAAAGGAACCATGGTAAACATGGTAATCAAAAAGTGTGCATATAGAGGAAGACCACACAGGAAGCTGTGATGGGGTCTGGTTGCAGTAGGAAGGAGGGATGACGAGGTAAACGTGGTCCTAGTGTTTTATCACAGCAAGAGTAACTCACAAGGACACTTGCTCTCCTCAGGTCTTCTTGTCAGGGTATTTTCTTGCAGCAATAGGAAAGTAACAATAATGCGCTAGCCCCTTTCCTACAGCACTGCCAACCTCTTCCACTCTGTGGTATTCTGTCACCAGAGGTTTAAGAGGGAAAGACTTTGTATTTCTGTACAAATACCATCTAGAAGAGCTTTAGAAATCAGTCTTTTAGCAAGTATGGGCTACACCTAGGCCCCCAGACATCTGTAGCAGATATGCGGCTTGGTCTTCATGCAGGTCCTGAACAACTGAAGCAGGGGCTGTCCCTGGATCTATCGCCTGCCTGTGGATCCTGTTCCCCTAACTGGGCCACCTTGTCTTGCCTCATTGAAAGATGTGCCTAGTCCCAAAGTGGGCTGATATCCAGGGGAGGTCTCCCTCTTCTCAGAGAAGGAGGGAATGGGGGAAAGGAAGAGCTATGTGAGGTGGGGCACTGGAGAGAGTTGGGGCTTGTAATCAGGATGTAAATGAAAAATCAGAATTTTTGTGAATTATATGTGGAAGTACAGTCACTCAGAAAGTTGAAAAAGGAGCGTACCCCTTCAGCTATACTGACATATGTGTCTGTATTTTCATCTTCGATGCCTTTGCCTGCCTGCCTGCCTGCCTGCCTGCCTGCCTGCCTGCCTGCCTGCCTGCCTGCCTGCCTCCCTCCCTCCCTCCCTCCCTCCCTTCCTTCCTTTAAATGTTGGCAGAACTCTATCACGTTCCTGAAACAGAGTCACCCCTAACACTGTCCTGGATTATAATGCAGATCTAGCTTTAGAACTGTCTCTTCTTACCTACATACAATTTCTGCCACAGTCACCAATGTGATACACTTTCCTATTTTCATGCTCTGTTTTTCAAGCCTTTCAGAGTCACTTAAAACTCTACTTCCTTTTTTAAATCTCTCTTTATTATAACACCCAACAAAATCTCTTCTCTGAAAAGAACCTCGTAATGTGATAGTGACTAACTTATAGGTAGATTTACTTTCTTCCCTGTTGGATTTAGTTGCAATCTCTTCCAGGGTCTGAAGAAACAGCTCAGTGATTAAGATGACTGGGTGTTCTAGTCCCAGTCCCCACACAGTGGCTAACACCTGTCCATAACTCAAGCTCTAGAGAATCCAATGCCCGCTTTTGGCCTCCATGCACACTGTATTCATGTGGTATGCATAAGCAAGTAAGAACACTCATAATAAAAATAATTTTTAGAAAGATCCTCTTTACGGACAAAAGTATTTCTATTTCTAAAACTGCCACCACATACCAAGAATACACAGCAGTTTTAGATTTTCCTATTCCTAGATGATCTCCGTATTCTAGGTGACAAAGTCAAGGTCCCATGGGAATGTAGCTCACTGGCAGACTGCTTGCTTTTAGCCTGCACAACGACTTGGTTTAATCCCATACAGCACATAAATCAGGAGTGGTGAAATATGCCTACAACGTGAGCACTTAGGACAGGCAGGGACCAGAAGTTACACAGTGACCATGACGGGTCTGGGAACCTGACTCACAGAGTTTTAATTTATAAGACAAACAAACAAACAAACAAACAAAACCAAAAGAACAACAAGGTTCAAAGATGCTAGGAAATGCAGCTAGATCACATAATACAGAGCGAAACAAGCTTTCCCCACCATACTTCATGAAATACAGACAATGCCTAGCAGAAGAAAAGGTTGACAAATCAAGTACATTTGGAGAACGGTTGAGTTAGATCACTATTTTTGCAAAAGGGTTTAACAGTCCTTTAACAGGCTACTGATGTGTTTTATAAATTCCCAAATGGCCTGGTGCTATTTCCTAAATGTACCCTTTCCTCAAAGATCTTACAAAACTAATCCAACTAATTTTAAAACGTGGCAATGTACTCTGCTATCTCTGCACATGCCTTTGTATACAGTAGACACTCAATACGCATTCCTAGAAGAAGAAAATTCACTTCTCACACTAAACTACCATGCAGTTCCACCTCCCACGCAGTAATTTTAAAGTAAAATTACCAAACAAAATTCTAATCTAAAAATTAATTTCGGCAGTCTGGAGAAATGGCTCAGAGGTTTAAGAGGACCAGGATTCCCAGCACTGACATGACAGTCTATGACTCCAGTTTAGGGGATCTGATAATCTCCTCTGGCCTACACAGACACCAGCCATGCACATGGCACACAGACACAAGGCAGACAAAACACCCACATGCATAAACATAGTAAATGACAAGATTTTATAATTAGAAATATTAAGAACTTAGGAATCCTGACCCCCGCACTGGCAGCAGAGACACATGCATAAACATAATAAAATGACAAGACTTTATAATTGGCAGCAGAGATGAACAGACCTGTGCCTTTATGATGTGCATGAATCTCGACATCAGTTCAGGACATTCAAGAAGAAAGTGAAAATGGTCAAATATAATTTTGGGATTTCTAAAAGAAAAATAAAGCAAACAATAACTATCATGGAGCGAGGAGCGAGTTCAGACACACAATGCTGAAGAAGAAGAAAGACAGTCAGTCCCTGCCTGCTATGCTTTGGCTAATGACAAATTACGACTTTCAGTAGTAATGGGATTAACTTTATCTGCTTAGATGAAGATGCATAAGTAGAAAAAGGCTGCCCAGGCAGTGTGAGCCTTTCCATGGCCCTTCCCTCACCCCTGGCCTTACCTATTCACAAAGCACTTTAGCACTTCATCATGCTTGCAGACAAACTCAATGAACCGAGGCGACGTCATTCTGGGGGGAGGGGAAAGCGATCAGAATATACAAAGGTGGTGATTCAGTATGCAAATGCAGCAAGACCAGAGGAAGAACTTAGGTTACATCACCTTGTCACTTAGGCAGTCGGTCAATGAAACAATACATGTAACCTGCTCCTAGCGAGTGACTGCTAAAATTATCAGATTTGGTGCAGCTCCTTCTGAAGTAGCATTCACCAATGAATACATAGACTTTTACAAAATATAAATATTTTTACCAGATTTGTATTAGTACAATGAGTTTCCTAAGAAAAACGTGAATAGAACCTTTAAGAAAAACTTTCTATTTAAAAATATATATATATTTGTCTTTTCTGAAATTACAAAAATATTGCAGCTTTTCTTCATTTGCCAAAGAAAATTACAGTAGGTCAAACTTTCTTACCCTGGAGGCATCTGACAGGAGCAGCACATGTAAAAGGCTTGAATGACAGCACTTAGCCGGTTGGCCGTCACAGAAATGACATCCTGACAGTCCGCACTGGCTTCCTGCTTCCCGGCAAGCACATCTGGTTTGGATTCCCCGGGACCAGTGGACAGGCGTTCATAGCTCCCAGGTCCTGGTGGCTCAAACGCTGAAATACAAGAGGCCTCTTGATCCTGGCCTTTCTGTTTCAGTAAAATGGAGGTGATATCCGCTGAGTCCTCTTTGTTCTTCATTAATTCTGTGGCTATTAAAACCAACCACTCATCCAGAGAGTGCCAAAGCAATTCCAAAGGCTGAAAGGGAACGAGACGGGCTTTTAAAACGACATTCTTAAAAGACAATATTTCTTTTGAAGAAAAAAAGACAAATCTAAAACCTCACTCACAGATGTATAAGAAATTTATTCTAAACATGTTTATCTTCCTAACTCTTAGTGAAGCTTAAAGGCGATGTAAGTATACAACTGTTAAAAAGTATGTGCATTGTTCCTGTAATTTACAAAGAAAATAAAATCTAACAAAAGGTTTAAGCAATCGCTCATTTTCAAACAAGTACTTTTAACCTCTTATTGCCTTTATAATCCCCTCGCATTTATTATCATGATGTCAACAATTTTAAACCACAAGTATTTTTTATTTAAAAACCTGAAATTTGCTAAAAATATGAGCAAACTGTTTAGTGCACTGTGCTTCTTAAAGAGCGTCCATCAGGATTCTTGGGGGAAGGGCGGTAATGGGGGGAGGATGGGGAGGGGAACACCCATATAGAAGGGAAGGGGGAGGGGCTAGGGGACATTGGCATGGAAACCGGGAAATGTAAATAAGAAATACCCAATTTTAATAAAGATGGGGAAAAAAAGCGTTCATACTATTTTTATAACTTATAATATGAAATTATGAAGAGGGGGGTAATGTAGGTGTGTATATATTAAAATATACATACATTATAACTCATCTCTAATAATTAATAATTTTTAGGATTATCTTATTATTTTCCTGTGTGGGTGTTTTATCTACATCCACAGCTGTGTATCATGTGTGCGCAGTGCCCAATGAAGCCAGCAGAGGTCATCAGATCCCCAGGGCATGGAGTTACAGATGATTGTGAGCTACCAAGTGGGTGCTGGGAACTGAACCTGAATCTTCCAAAAGTGCAAGTGCTTTTAACTGCTGAGTCTCTAGCACCAATAACCAGTATTTAAGACAAGAAACATAATGACTGTATTGCCAAACCACAGCTTGTACAGGACAGTGAGGAGGCTCAGACTTAGGGGTTTGCTACCAAGCTTGACACACACGTTCTTCTTTTTCTTTTAAAGGACAACATTTCATTGGGGCTGGCTTACAGGTTCAGAGGTTCAGTCCATTATCATCAAGGTGGGAACATGGCAGCATCCAGGCAGGCATGGCACAGGAGGAGCTGAGGGTTCTACATCTTCATCTGAAGGCTGCTAGCAGAATACTGGCTTCCGGGCAGCTAGGATGAGGGTGTTAAAGCCCACACCCACAGTGACGCACCTACTCCAACAGGGCCACACCTTCTAATAGTGCCACTCCCTGAGCTGAGCGCATATATATATACATATACATACATACATATATATATATATATATATATATATATATATATATATATATATATATATATATATATCAATCATCACATCCTCTTCCCTGGCCCCCATAGGCTTGTTCAAACTTATGAGTCTATGGGGGCCATATCTAAACACAGCATAATGCAGAATATATTTAGTCCAACTTCAAAAACCTCCATAGTCTATAGCTGTCTCAATGTTAACAGTCCAAAGTTTGAATCTCCTCTGAGATTCATCCAATCATTTAACTGTAATCCCCAAAGCAAAAGAGGAAACCAGCTGGGCAAACTCCAAGCTCTGCATCTTACTGTGTGACGTCAGAGCGGTCTTCAGATCTGCATCTTACTGTGTGACGTCAGAGCGGTCTTCAGATCTGCATCTTACTGTGTGATGTCAGAGCGGTCTTCAGATCTGCATCTTACTGTGTGATGTCAGAGCGGTCTTCAGATCTGCATCTTACTGTGTGATGTCAGAGCGGTCTTCAGATCTGCATCTTACTGTGTGATGTCAGAGCGGTCTTCAGATCTGCATCTTACTGTGTGATGTCAGAGCGGTCTTCAGATCTGCATCTTACTGTGTGATGTCAGAGCGGTCTTCAGATCTGCATCTTACTGTGTGACGTCAGAGCGGTCTTCAGATCTGCATCTTACTGTGTGATGTCAGAGCGGTCTTCAGATCTGCATCTTACTGTGTGACGTCAGAGCGGTCTTCAGATCTGCATCTTACTGTGTGATGTCAGAGTGGTCTTCAGATCTGCATCTTACTGTGTGATGTCAGAGCGGTCTTCAGATCTCCGACTTCTTTTTCATCTTTGTTCACTGCAGGAAACTCCTTTCTCCTGGGCTGGTTCCCCTCCCTGTTAGCAGCTTTCCTCAGCGGATAGCCCGTGGCTCTGGCATCTTTAACATAGTTGGGTCTCCAAGGCAGCTTGTTTCAATGTCTTGGATCCACACATGGTCCTCCAAGGGGCTGGATTCTCTAGCTCTACCCCCTGTAACACTCGGGACAACACACATTCTTTCAGCCCTAGGACACGTATGAAGGAGAAAATGGACTCCCGAGGTGGTCTTCTGACTTCTACACACATACCTTGACACTCAGGCATAGATACATGCACACATGTGCAAACAAACGCACAGTAAGAAAAAAAGTAATAAAAAAACACAAACTAGTATACTGTGGGTCTCTCCCTGCGTACACACACATACACACACACACCCCGCCCAGTGTCAGAATAAACCCAGAACCTCAAGCATGTCAAGTGTACGACTCTGGCCTCTACCTAGTTCTTAGCACGTGATCCCTATTGCTGTTGCGCTGGCCTAAGATAGCTTTAGGCTACATGTGTAGCCAAGACAACTTGGGCCTCCAGATCCTCCTGCACCCACTTCTCACCGGCTAGGATAACAGGTAAACAGGGAACTGGACGTAACTGAACCTTGCTTCTGAATATTGAATATCCCTGCTGAGCAGAGTGAAGTGTCTCCTCTGAGGTAATTATGCATACATTTTATTTTATTATACTTTACACCATCACAGACCAAGTATCAGAGGTGAATTATAAATGACCAACAACAATTATTTACAAAGAGCACAACCACAACCATGGCCAGCCACTGAATTTGAAAGGGAGCACAGATTAAACATCCCTTCATGTCATACACATTTAAATATTCCTATCAAGAACTAGCCATCCTCCTGCACTGAGTATTTACTCTTACTTGTGAATGCTGAGTAATTACAGAAACTATAAACTGAGCCAAGATTTAAGAAAGACCTAAACTAACCTAAAAATAACAACTAAGTCACCTTGATTTGGTGAACCCCATGGAAAGAGACTAAACAGCCGTGTCTGCAGCCTCAGAAGCTGGCCAAGCAACCTGCTCTACCCAGAAGATCCCACCTATCCAGAGGTAATAACAACGCCTTCACCACTTCCCTCCCTCGCTTTACTTCAGCTTTCTGTAAATCTGAGCACTTTACCCACTGAATTTGCAAACAATTTATCTCTACTTTTTCTGTTTATACATTAAGCAAGAATTAAACAAAATTAAATTAATGACAACTACACGGAACAGAAGCTTCGCTCCCTGGCTCTATGCTCAAGGTACGCAGGAAACCAGAGCATCCTCTTCCTAATGAAATTAGGTTCCCCTTCAGTGAAGTTGAAATGAGCACCCCTCAGCCTAGAAAGAGGGTTTTCCAATAGTCAGTCCTTACGGTTACAAGATTTAGAGTAGCTGTGGCGTTAGAAAGAACCAGCGGACGCGGACACTAACAGATCACCACTGAAAATGCCTCAGGACTCGAGTCACAATCCAAGGGCTCCTCGTCATGACCGAAACAGTAAACTACATGTATGTTCTTCCTGTTCTCTGTATGCCAGCAAACTACTTCAGAAATAAACTTTCAAGCAGAAGAACAGGGGTCACATTTGCCTGTAGGAAACAGAAGAGGAACTGGCCTCTAAATAAAAATAATCATGACAAAAATATTGAAAAACTTGAAATAAAGCATCCCTAATTTGAAAGGTGTACTACAGAGCTATAGTAATAAATACAGCATAGAACTGACACCAAGACAAGTGCACTTTCATCAATGGAACTGAACTAACCCAGACAAAAACTCCACACATGGAAGGACACCTGATTCCAACCCACACACACACAGACACACACGCATGCACGCACACACGCACGCACGCACACAGAGACATACACACAGACACACACACACATACACACAGAGACATACACACAGACACACACACAGACACACACACACATACACACAGAGACATATACACAGACACACACACACATACACACAAACATACAGAGACATACACACAGACACACAGACACACACACACACACACACAAACATACAGAGACATAAACACAGATACACAGACACACACACAAACACACACATACACACAGACACACACACACATACACACAGAGACATACACACAGACACACACACACATACACACAGAGACATACACACAGACACACACACACACATACACACAGACACACACACACACAGACACACACACACACAGACACACACACACACAAACATACAGAGACATAAACACAGACACACAGACACACACACAAACACACACATACACACAGACACACACACACATACACACAGAGACATACACACAGACACACACACACATACACACAGAGACATACACACAGACACACACACACACACATACACACAGACACACACACACACAGACACACACACACAGACACACACACACACAAACATACAGAGACATAAACACAGACACACAGACACACACACAAACACACACATACACACAGACACACACACACACACACACACACACACACACACACCAGAATGCAAATAGATCCAGACCTATCACCCTCACAAAGCTCAACTCCAAATGGATCACACACCTCAACATGAAGCGAAATGCACCGAGTCTGATGTAGGGAAGTGTGCATGGCCTTGGACTCACTGGCACCTCGAGACCATCTGCCAACACTACAGCACAGGCAGTAAGAGCAACGATAAAGGGAACCTCACAAAACCGAAAACCTGCACAGAAGGGCATGGCCAGCTGAACAAAGCAGCAGTCCTCAGAATGGGGAAGGGCTTTACCAACTACACATGCAGCACAGAGCCAATATCCAAATAGAGAACCCAAAACACTAGGCATAGGCAAACAATCAATTGAAAAACTAAGGTACAGATCTAAGCAGAGAATTCTCAATAGAGGAAACTCAGAGGCTGAGAAATGCTTAAAGAAATGTTCAACATCCTTAGTCATTTGGAAGATGCAAGTCAAAACTACTTTTGATATTTCAGCTTACAGCAGTCAGAATGGCTTAGATCAATAAACCAATTGACAGCTCACGCTGGTGAGGATGTGGAGCAAGGGGAACGCTCCTCTACTGCTGATGGGAGTGTGAACTTATACAGCCACTGTAGAAATCAGCGTGGTAGATTCTTAGAAAGATGTAAATTGATCTACCTCAAGATCCAGCTATACCACTCTGGGGCATGAACCCAAAGGATGCTTCATCCTACCACAGAGACACTTGTTCAACCATTTCATTGCCGTTCTAGTCATACAGCCAGAAAGGGTAAACATCAGATGAAGGGATAAAGAAAATACGAAGCCATAAAATTCGCAGGTAAATAGATAAAACCAAAACCTATTATCCTAAGTGAAGTAACCCCTTCCAAGTGTGGATGCTGACTGTTAAGTCAATGATATCCGGGCTACAGTCCATCCAGCCACAGAGGGTGGGCATACAGTAAGGGACTCCAGTGAAGTAGAACAGATAGTTATGGAAGGATGGGGAGGGGGAGAATGGTATAGGAGGACAGTAAAGAAGGGGAGGGAACGGGGATGAGGGAAGGAACAGGGAGATCACTAAAATTAAGGGACATTCGAGGAGTATTACAGAAACCTAACACAGTACAATCTTCCTAAAATATATGCATATATGATGAAGATCTAAATGAAACTGCCAAGTAATGGGGAGTCAAAGCCCCATCCAGCCATCTCTCGTCACCAGATGAAAATCCCAATGATGAGAATGAGATGCATCTAATTGAGCTGGTAGCCAAAGAAGTCCCATATAACTCCACCTCCCTCCCTCAAACAAACCAGGCTGGTGCCAAAACTACAGGTCACTGTCCACACAGCAACAGCGAGGCATCACTGGTGAAGACAGTTCACATACAACTCGCTGTACCCACACAGAACGGGCAGCTGCCACACCTAAGTGTACAGAACGGTACTACTCTTCAAGCAACCAAAGGGAGAAAATCAGCATCAACTAAGACACGAACCGTCGACCCATTACGGTGACCTGCCTACAACAGATGCGAAGGCAACAGTGACACAAAGTTTGTGGGAGTAACCAACCAGGAACTGATCTGACTTAAGGCCCACTCCACAATCTGGAACCCACACCCAACACTGATGGGTGACCAAGAACTAGAGTAAAACCAAATACTAGCCTTAAAAAAAAAAAAAAAGGAAAGGAAAGGAATGGAAAATACAGCAATAAATGACTCCTGAAGGAATTCTCCTCTACTCACACATCAGTGCCTTGCTCAACCATCACCAGAGAAGTTTCCTCCTGCAGCATTTGGAAAAAATACAGAAACCCACAGGCAGATATTGTACAAGGAATGAGAGCTCTTGGATCACTCAGCCCTTAAACAGGATGCATCCATCCAATCCTTCCCCTCGGATCAGCGAGAAGAGGCAGAAAGAGTGGGAGAGCGGGAGGGGACGGGAGCCGGAGACAGAGGCTCTGACCAAGGTGAACAAAGGTCCTGTGCACTGAGAGACTGAGGCCGAGTGCTGGGCCTGCACGCATCTGCTCCAGGTCCTCTGCAGTTATAAGAGGGATTTAAGTTTAGTGTTTGTGAGGGGATTCCTGAATGCAAACAAGGGTCTGCTTCCTGGGCTCCTTGCCTTTTGTTTCTTTGTTTTGTCCTATTCTGATGCTAGTGTTTGTTATCCTATTTCACTTCACTACTGTCCCACAGAAACCCGTTTGTTTGCCAGTAAGAGGGTGTGGATTTGAATGGACGGGGAGGCTGGGAGGAGCTAGGATAGAGGAAGCAGAAACCACAAACCATATAGATTAGAAAGGAAAAAATCTATTCTCAATAAAAGGAAAAATTAAGCTAAAAAATTAGTTAATTAAAAGGTAATATCCAGGCTGGAGAGATGGCTCAGTGGTTAAAAGCACTGACTGCTCTTCCAGAGGTCCTGAGTTCAATTCCCAGCAACCACATGGTGGCTCACAACCATCTGTACTGAGAGCTGATGCCGTCTTCTAGTGTGTCTGAAGACAGCTATAGATAGATAGGTAGGTAGACAGACAGACAGACAGATACGATTTTATGTGCTTATATATAATAAATAAATCTTTAAAAAAAAAAAGGTGATGCCCACAGATTCGGTGCTGTGCTCAACACTCATCAGAGAAACTTCTCACAACAGATAGGAGTCAGCACAGAGACTCACAACTAGACAATGCACAGAGCAGGTCTCGGAGCACTTAGTCTTGAATGGATGTTGTGGTGGTTGGAATATGCTTGGCCCGTGGGAAATGACACCATTAGGAGGTGTGGCCTTGCTGGAGGAAGTGTGTCACTGTGGGGGTGGGCTTTGAGATCCTATGCTCATGTTCCTTGCTGCTTGCAGATGCTAGTCTTCCCCTGCCTTCCCTCAGATCAAGATGTAGAACCCTCAGCTCCTTCTCTGTGTCTGCCTGCATGCTGCCATGCACGGTGATAATAGACTGAACCCCTGAACCTGTAAGGCAGCCCTAATTAAACGCCCATTTGTTCACAGCAGTGGAAACTGTAACTAAGACAGACGTCTTCATCAAACCCCTCCCTCAAGGATCAGGGAACTATCCAAAGAGGAGGTGGAAATGCTTAAGAGCCAGTGGTGATAGATGACCTAAGGAAACAGTGTTCTGCAGACACAGCAGGATTGATACTCACATGAACTTGCAAACTGAGGAAGCATACACAAGCCCTACATAGGGATAACCCAGACAGGGTCCTATCACTGAGAGGGCAACTGGATATGGAGTCCCACCCCTAATCAAGAAGCTATTTACAACTGATCCTTGCGTTGAAATGGAAACTCAGCTTTCTACAGTGGAATGACACTGGGTGAACCAACCACACTACTGGACAAGCCCTGTTACCAGGAGGAATTGGCCCACACAAGAGGATCTGTTTTGTTTCTGGGTTTTTTTCTTTTTTTCGGGGTGTGACTTTTTGTTGGTTTTGTTTTATTATGTTTTTTCTTACTGATTTGTTGATTTTTCACTTGATTGAGAGGAAGGACGGGAGAAGGAAGGGAAAGACAAGGCATAATGAACATAAAGGTTGGTGGGCAGGGTGGGGGATCTTGAAGGACTTGGGGGACAACACAATCAAAACATGGTATGAATACTCTTTAATTAAAAACTATTAAATGGTCAGAATATAGCTTAATAACAGAGCACCTGCCTAAAATATATGAGGTCCTGGGTTCATTTCCCAGTACAGCAAAAACTAAAAGGAAAGAAAACCCAGAACTATTTGACAAAACACAAAGTCTGGATTTCATTAGACAGAGAAACAGCATGTCACTAGCATATGTGAGGACCTACATTTAAGTACCAATGCTGAAAAACACAATGGGAGAGCACAGGAAACAGTATCGTTGACATACTTACAGTTGAGCCTGTACTGATTATACAGAAACTAGCATTGAGCCAACTGTCATGTGTTTACAGAGCCCATTAGCAAGACAGAGTCAAATGTCAAGAATAATGAAGCAGTGACCACTGTCTAAACCTACTAGAATTTCCTACCATCATTACGGCTCCATAGAAAGTAGAATCCAGGGAATCCGTCCTAACACAGTAAACCATGCCAGAATTCATTTGGAACAACATCATACGATGTCATGTGAGGAGCAAACCTCACTGAGAAAAGCACTGAGAACAGAGCAGATTAGCTGCCTGGATGGAAACGCTACAACAGTAGTAGCCAATCAACAGCTACAACAGTAGTAAACTGCCAATCCCAACTAAAGAAAACAGGACCTGGAAACCAAATTTGATTCAAAAAATGCTTGGTTTCCTTCTTCCAGAAGGTGGCACAAGAGGTGAAAAAAAGAGGTTAAAAAGAAACATATGTATAGCTGAAAATTATCTTTCCTGTACTGATTCCAGAAGAAAAAAAGAGGACAAAACGCAGATAAACAGGAGCGTTTCTAAGGGGCTGCACACCTAGTCTCAGGTTCAGAAGTGCAGTGTCGGTCAGCAGGGCTCACAGGTAAAGCACTCGCTCAATACCTAGGACCTACAGAAAGGCAGAGAGGACACAACCAACTCCCAAGAGTTGGCCTGTGATCTCCACAAGCCTGCACCCAAATACACACATCACACCAAGTAATAATACACAAATCATTTTAATGTAGTATCAAAAGGCTTGTAAGCCACTTATCTGTTAAGTATGTCAAAAGTTTCATGTAAGATAGATTTAGATATAATAACCAGAATTATTTAGCATATAATATCAACATAGAATCTTTATAAACAGTACATCTTTTCAAGTGATACTACATAAAAATGTTTTTCTTACTTGGAGATAAAACCTAAAGGTTGTTTTAAGAAATATTGTCTTTGTGAACCTCAAAGGTAAATTTTATAACACAGAAACCTCTTACTACCCTTAAAGATAATACAAACAAACAGTGTGAAGTGTGACTCACGAGAAAAACATTTGCTGTGCACAGACATGCTTCCTTCTTGTTACTGCTTAACTTATGCTGTGCTGAAGATCAAGACCATGGCCTTACATTAAAGATGTAACATGAAGATCAAGACCATGGCCTTACATTAAAGATGTAACATGAAGATCAGCATCAGCAGAGGCTCGGCTAGTTCATAAACCCGTGATTCGACATGGGTAATAACAATGATACGTGTTAGGAGAGGTAGTCAAAGTAATCCAAGTATTCTTTAAAAGTCTCAAATAATCTTCATTAAAATAATCCCAGGAATGTTAACAGAGCTATTAAGAATAGCCTTTCCTATAAAATACATAGCACAGACATAAACCACAGCACATACAGAATACAAATGAACAAAACCGGATTGTTTATCTTCTAGTAAAACATTTTTAAGATGATGGCTTATATTCTGCATTAACAATTCATCATCTGAGCTAGACCTGGTGGCTGAGATTTGTAATCCGCTACTTGGGAGGGGCAGGACGATGGTAAATTCAAGGCCTGCCTCAGCTACCAAACACGGAACAGGTCAGTATGGTCAAACGCTTGCACTGAACATAGAAGGACCTGGCTTCAACATCTATTACTGTGTAAAATAAATAAACAAACTGTAATTCAGTACAATTACTTTAATACTAACTATCCTATCCGTAAAAACACGAACGGCACTAATGCACATGTAAGACAAACTTGAAAAGCTTACCAATTAAATCCTGTTCATTAGACAAAACTGAAAAGGAGGATACGTAACCCAGTTAGGACCCCAACGTGCCCGGCCACAGTTTTAATGACTGACGCTGTGTTACGGCCATCGTAACGACGTTGCTGACCTTGAACACCTGGCTCCTTGGAGTCTTATTCCCATTGTAGCCCATATCCATGCCGTTACTGGGAGACGAGGGGCCAATGCGGAAGACGTGGCAGAAGATCCTCACGATCCGCAGGAGGCTCTTCATCTGCGCCTCGTAGCTGCTGGACAGACTGGAGACCAACCGGAACACACTGTTAACATATAGTCCCAAACAATATAAAGTACCTCGGTGTGACTCTAACCAAGCAAGTAAAAGATCTGTACAATATGAACTTCAAGACTCTGAAGAAAGAAATTGAAGAAGACCTCAGAAGATGGAAAGATCTCCCATGCTCATGGATTGGCAGGATTAATATAGTAAAAATGGCCATTTTACCAAAAGCAATCTACAGATTCAATGCAATCCCCATCAAAATACCAATCCAATGCTTCATAGAGTTAGACAGAACAATTTGCAAATTCATCTGGAATAACAAAAAACCCAGGATAGCTAAAACTATCCTCAACAATAAAAGGACTTCAGGGGGAATCACTATCCCTGAACTAAAGCAGTATTACAGAGCAATAGTGATAAAAACTGCATGGTATTGGTACAGAGACAGACAGATAGACCAATGGAACAGAATTGAAGACCCAGAAATGAACCCACACACCTATGGTCACTTGATTTTTGACAAAGGAGCCAAAACCATCCAATGGAAAAAAGATAACATTTTCAGCAAATGGTGCTGGTTCAACTGGAGGTCAACATGTAGAAGAATGCAGATCAATCCATGCTTATCACCCTGTACAAAGCTTAAGTCCAGGTGGATCAAGGACCTCCACATCAAACCAGATACACTCAAACTAATAGAAGAAAAACTATAGAAGCATCTGGAACACATGGGCACTGGAGAAAATTTCCTGAACAAAACACCAATGGCTTATGCTCTAAGATCAAGAATCGACAAATGGGATCTCATAAAACTGCAAAGCTTCTGTAAGGCAAAGGACACCGTGGTTAGGACAAATCGGCAACCAACAGATTGGGAAAAGATCTTTACCAATCCTACAACAGATAGAGGCCTTATATCCAAAATATACAAAGAACTCAAGAAGTAAGACCACAGGGAGACAAATAACCCTATTAAAAAATGGAGTTCAGAGCTAAACAAAGAATTCACAGCTGAGGAATGCTGAATGGCTGAGAAACACCTAAAGAAATGTTCAGCATCTTTAGTCATAAGGGAAATGCAAATCAAAACAACCCTGAGATTTCACCTCACACCAGTGAGAATGGCTAAGATCAAAAACTCAGGTGACAGCAGATGCTGGAGAGGATGTGGAGAAAGAGGAACACTCCTCCATTGTTGGTGGGGTTGCAGACTGGTACAACCATTCTGGAAATCAGTCTGGAGGTTCCTCAGAAAATTGGACATTGAATTACCTGAGGACCCAGCTATACCTCTCTTGGGCATATACCCAAAAGATGCTCCAACATATAACAAGGACACATGCTCCACTATGTTCATAGCAGCCTTATTTATAATAGCCAGAAGCTGGAAAGAACCCAGATGCCCTTCAACAGAGGAATGGATACAGAAAATGTGGTACATCTACACAATGGAATATTACTCAGCTATCAAAAACAATGACTTTATGAAATTCATAGGCAAATGGTTGGAACTGGAAAATATCATCCTAAGTGAGGTAACCCAGAAAAACAAACATGGTATGCACTCATTGATAAGTGGCTATTAGCCCAAATGCTTGAATTACCCTAGATGCACAGAACACATGAAACTCAAGAAGGATGATCAAAATGCGAATCCTTCACTCCTTCTTTAAAAAGGGAACAAGAATACCCTTGGCAGGGAATAGGAAGGCAAAGTTTAAAACAGAAGCAGAAGGAACGCCTATTCAGAGCCTGCCCCACATGTGGCCCATACATATACAGCCACCCAATTAGACAAGATGGATGAAGCAAAGAAGTGCAGGCAGACAGGAACCGGATGTAGATCTCTCCTGAGAGACACAGTCAGAATACAGCAAATACAGAGGCGAATGCCAGCAGCAAACCACTGAACTGAGAATAGGACCCCCGTTGAAGGAATCAGAGAAAGAACTGGAAGAGCTTGAAGGGGCTCGAGACCCCATATGAACAACAATGCCAAGCAACCAGAGCTTCCAGGGACTAAGCCACTACCTAAAGACTATACATGGACAGACCCTGGACTCTGACCTCATAGGTAGCAATGAATATCCTAGTAAGAGCACCAATGGAAGGGGAAGCCCTTGGTCCTGCTAAGACTGAACCCCCAGTGAACTAGATTGTTGGGGGGAGGGCGGCAATCGGGGGAGGATGGGGAGGGGAACACCCATATAGAAGGAGAAGGGGAGGGGTTAGGGGGATGTTGGCCCGGAAACTGGGAAAGGGAATAACAATCGAAATGTAAATAAGAAATACTCAAGAAAAAAAAAAGATGCCATATTCTGTTCTTGACATGTGGCTGTATTATTTTCCAACATCATAATATTTATAAATGCACAAACAAAAAAAAACAAAAAAACATGTGTTAATGTATCCCACAAAGTATACACTAATGTGTACTATTAGATTTTTATTTTTATGAATCAGTGAATTTCTAATTTGTAAGCACCCAGAATATAACCAATAAATATGCCACCAATACACCACAAACTATGAAGAATATTACCTTGAGATACAAACTTTAAGGAAATTTACTCACTTTCAAAAGTATACTTACTAATTACTGACTCTTCACCTGCCTCAGTTTAACCTGGATGTCAAAGCTGGTGGGTGACAAATTAGTAAACAGTGCCTAAACTTACAACTGAATCTGGATGACTCCAAAGCCCAGAGCCCATGGGGGGTTTTGTTGTTTGGTTTTTGTTTTTTAACGTATGATATTAAAACCACAAATTATACCTCATTGTATTATAAAAGAGCTGAATGGAAATAACTATGCATATGTTTTTAATTCAGAATCTGATTTAAATTCATTTTGATCAAATACGGTCCCCTTTGTCCCCTCCACTTCTTTCCTCCTATGTTTTAACTAGCCTAGCTAAGTCTTTCATTCAATATATGAACAACTGGGGATGACCAGAGAAAATGAGAGGAGCACATTATGGAAACCTCGGTGCCAATGAGACTTGAAGATAGAAGAATCTAAAAACACTTCCAAAGAGATATCACAAGACAATTGGGAGAAATGATCAAGTAAGAAGGTGGTGCTGGTCTGAAACAGACGACCTCTCAAGTAGAGAGTACAGGAGCACAGAGGAGCCAAGAAGAAGTAGCTCACAGATGTATTCCCACATCAGAGCAAGCAATGTGAAGATAACAAGTTCAAAGCCAGCCTGAGCTACACGGCACGACCCTACTGAGATGGAGAAGAGAAGGCAAGGGTTGGGGCAGATCGACTTTCATGGAGATAACAGTAACTCTGACAATGTAGCTTTCTGTTCATGTTTTCACAGACTCTGCATGGTAGAAAGAGGAAGGTTCTGCAGCCACTACGAAGGTGAAAGGTCATCACACACCGTCACTGTCACTGTCACTGTAGGAATAATTAAAGAGTAATGCAAACAGGATGCATTCAAATAGGAAGAGGTCAAATCTGTAAGAAAGTAACACATGAAGTCCTTGGTAACAGCTGCCCATTCTCCTAATAGGAGTGGCTAATCATATACAAAGAAGCAGAGCATATATATAAACTATACATAAAAGCAAATAATATACAGCTTAGCTCCTTAGACCTAGCAACTGGTTATTAAAAACATAGAATCTAAAAGGAATTAAAAACTGAACTAGGGAGAGGCAGTACAGAGAAAAAAAACCTTTATAATGAGTCATGAAGGAATACTGAACATTTAAACAGTGGGGGATTCACCTAATCTTACAAAGCAGAGATTCAGATTCCTGGACGATTTTCTCATGCAGCCCTGGCTGGCCACAAACTCCCTATGTAGCTGAAGGTGACCTTAAACTCCTGGTCCTCCTACTTTTGGTTCCAACTTCCCGGACTGAAAAGAAGTATGACCACACCCAAGATAATAGTGTCTTCTTCACACACATTTACCTATAGGACAAATCTTAAGTAATCATTTAACAAAACTCACATTAATGTGATCTAGGTTTCTTTATAAAGTCTCGTGAACAAGCTGACCAGCCTGGGCTTTTTAAACAAAATGACAAACTGTAAATGTGGCGGTTTAAATGAGATGGCCCTACGGCCTGGGCATTTGCATGCTGAGGTTGGGGGCACTTTGGAGGAACTCGGGAGGTGTGGCCTTACTGTTACTGACGTACATGACTGACCTGGACAGGGGCTTTGAGTTTAAAAATGTGCACCCCTTAGAGCCTGCTCTCTGCCTCCTGTTTCGAGTCAAGGTGTGGACCCTCAGTTTCTCCTCCAGCTGCCTCGCCTGCTGCCTGCTGCCACACTCCCCTGCCACAATGGACTCTTATCCGCCAACAACGGTAAGCCAAATAACCCTTGTCTAAGCTGCCAAAGACAAGGTGTTTTATTATCGCAGTCTAGAAAGGTAACTAACAGGGTAAGTCAGCAAATATTTAAACAGCTCGTCAATGACAAAAGACAGCTGATTCCTGAGGAGGCCAAGCGGACAGACACTACATGTACGGACTCACTGGAATGCTTGCCTGCAAATGCTATCCACTGAGTCACCGAAATGCTTACCTAAGCAGTTTATGGCCATTTGTTGTAGCAACTTCAGCAAGACCTGTCAGGATCTTTAGGTACTGGCTTTCACTCTGCTGAGACAAATGCTGCAGAACTTGCCGTAACTGGGTTTACACAAATTAAAAACGAAAGTGATTACATAGTAAATAATCCATTAAATTATATCAATATATACACGTGGATTTGTTTAAATGCCTTGAAGCCAGTTAACTAGAATCAAGAACTTTACAATTATTATACTTTACATAAACTTAAGAGCCAATATAGAAAAAGATGCTTCAAAATTATCCACTTAAAAAATACACAGAGGAAATCAAGCATGCATGTAAAAATTTAATTCTAAACTTCTGAAGTTTACGCTACAATTCTTCCAGGACTATCGCTTTCACAGACACTGAGCTTGGGGCTGGAGATACAGCTCAGCAGGCATGGGGCCCCAGGGTTACACCCCAGCAGCACAAAGCACTAGGAAAGAGCTCAGTGATCAAGTGGTTACCCGTCATTACACAGCACTCCTCCTTCAGTCCTGTCCTCTATCCACGAGGAGAGTTATCATAAGGACAGACCAAAGAGCCACTCGGGTGATTCAGAGGGCGGTGTCAGGTGAGATGTGGTATTGTGTATAACTACACTACATATTCCTGGTACCCAAAACCTCTAGAAGCTCAAACTCTCGGTAAGGCATAGCAACTAAACATATTCGATGTGTATCTTCTCGTAGCTTAAAATCCTGTTCACATAGTCTGTCATGCCTAATAGAATATAAATGCTATGTAAATAGTTGCTATAGTATAGTTTTTAGGGAATAATGACAAAAAGTCTGACCATGTTTAATTGTGGTTTTTAGGGAATAATGACAAAAAGTCTGACCATGTTTAATTATGGTTTTTAGGGAATAATGACAAAAAGTCTGACCATGTTTAATTGTGGTTTTTAGGGAATAATGACAAAAAGTCTGACCATGTTTAATTGTGGTTTTTAGGGAATAATGACAAAAAGTCTGACCATGTTTAATTGTGGGTTTTAGGGAATAATGACCAAAAGTCTGACCATGTTTAATTGTGGTTTTTTAGCTGCAGAATCCCCATATACCAAGAGTTCACTATAACTCAATAAGTCATTACAGTTACAGACTGCGCGATGTAACAGGATTTAATCACGCCTCATTTACAGCCTATCAGCAAGCTTACGCTACCATGTTCTCCCGAAGGTCTTCATTCTGCGTCATTTGAACAATCGTCTGGAAAAGCCTGGGGTGATACTGAATTAACACTTCGCAAGTCTGTCCATAGCCACCCTACAAACAAAATCTACAATTATTCAGGTTTAAAAGCAAAGAGACTTTTAAAGATCATACTTGTCACAGACTAAACATCTTTACCCTCTTCGTTACAGAATTGTGGTTTCACTGTTTATAACTAATGGGTTGGAATGACACTCTGAAAGCATACCTGCACACACAGGTCCAGAGGGGTTACTCCGTTTTTATCTGGTAAATATTTGGCTCCTCGTAATAGAAGAATCTGCGCAGTATCTCTCTGGCCATGACTGTATAGAAACAGAATCAAGTTAAAAGCCTGCTCTTTTAACTTTTCCCTCTAAATTAGAACACTAGACTCCCCTACAGAGGCCTTCGCTTCACGGCAACAAGGACTACGCAGATTTCCCAGAAACGTAAACAAGTTAAAAACAAGCTCACTGTACTTCAGCCAGTGGCACTGTGTAAACATCACGTATAGCCAATTTGAATTAGACATTCTTAGTGCTCTGCTATGAATTTAGTGAGCAATTATGATAGGTCTTATCTTTCTATTGATAATTTATGACAACAGTAAGACTGCCCTTCATACACATACCAATTGACCAGAACTAACTTAAGAATAATAATCTAGGAGGTTGGAGAAAGGGCTCAGCCGTTAGGAGAACCTCTGCTCTTCCAGGGGACCAGGGTTCAATTCCTAGTGCCTATGTGCAAGCTCACAACTGAGTGTAACTCATTTCACGTTCCAAGAGATTCAATGCCCTCTTCTGTCCTCAACAGGCAACAAGCACAAGTGCTGTACAGACATACACTCAGGTAAAACTCACACGTGAAATTAATTAGTTAATTTAATAGTAGCCAAATTTTGCCAGCAAAAAACAAACAAACCAGTAGATTGGTTGTTTGAAAACAAGAGTAATTAGCATTATTATTAATATTCAATAAGAAATCTCACTCTGTAATCCAGGCTGGCCCCAAACTGAGGGCACCTCTGCCTCCGTCACATGGCTGCTGACCTGGGCAGACAGCAGAAGGCGCAGAAGTCCTCATGAGGCATCAGTGCAGCCATGCTGGGGTACTAGCCGAAGTATGGCACAGAGACTGTACAGTGGCTAAGTCACACTACCCTATGCTAGGCTGCTCCCTGTCATGCCCCAAACTAAAGCCGAAATGTCACCGAGATACCTAATTTATGTCAGAACACAGCGACAGCTCTGCTAGAAGTCAATAATCTAGTTTTTATAAAAACTATCCAATCTTAATAACTCATTTACAGTTGCTAAATGTCCATGTTTTCAGTCTTTCCATTGAAATTTTCCACTTTCAAAGTTTTACCCTTATTTATTTTATATGTATGTTTTCCCTACATGTACATGTATGTACCATGGACCTGCCTGATGCCCTCAGAGATCAAAAGGAGTCAGATCCTTTTGAACGGAGTTATGTATGTTAGGGCAGTAACAAAGTGCCCTAACAGCTGTATCATCTCTCCAGCCCCTAAGCTGCCAAATCTAAATAGCAGACTTAGTCTACAGCACCAAGAATGGTAGTTGGCACATAGCACATACACGTCACATCTAATAGCCTCTGTCATCAGGGCTGTAACCATGACAATTGTTACATGAGTTGTTAAATAAACAGGAAACCATTAGCCTACAAGACGTCCCTGTGCTTCAGCTACTATGCAACAGGAAACAAGCAAGTAAGAGCATGTTGTTCCTAACGAACATCCAGACGTGTGAGGGGTGTGTGTGTGCGTGCGTGCGGGCGTGTGTGCGTGCATTGACCCACACTTTCTAGCTCGTACTAAATTCCTTGGTATGTCTGAAGTAACTAGAGAAATAGGCTGAGTGTATTTGGCCTTCTGGCCCTGGTTCTTGAAGTAGCTTTGGAACAATCAAGTAAAAGACAATTTTTGTTAGACTGTTAGGACCAAAACCTCCCGGGTACTATCCTGGCCCTCATCAAGCTGCTCCTTGTCTTGCCGAGGCAAATTACCCTAGGTGAGCCATAGGAAGTAAACGTGCACAGCTCTGACATTCTCTATCTACCTTGTCTAAGGATCCATCACAAGATCACACTCCAGATAGTGCCCTACCTCGAACCTAAAAGAAAGGAATGCTGCCCAAAGACCATGAAGACTGAACAGAGCCTCCTGCTGGGTTTGCCACTCCGTCCTAGCACATTAAGTCATACCACTTTTGGTCCAGTAACATTTCTGCAGCGTCAATCACACCAATGTAACAAAGCTTCCATTTAAAAAAAAATTCAGCACTGGAGAACTCCTGGTTGGCTGAGACGAGACAGCATTGTACTTGTCCAAGGGTGACTAAGAAGCCACCCACCCGCCCAGAGGACAGTGCATCTCAACGCACTATCTACACAATGGAGTTCCTACAGGTGAGAGCCTACAAGACCTGCTCTATGGGTCTCTGTGTCCGCTACTTATTTATGTCCCTTAAAATATCTGCCATAATTTAATAAAAACAAGCACAATTTCCGGGGGACCTAAGAGCCACTCTGGCAAATTATGCCAACCCAAGGAGGGAGTCCCGGAGAGCCCAGCAGTAGCCAGGTAAGAATTCACAGGGGATAGATAAGACCTGCTCCAAGTACCTAAGACACAGAGCAATCTATTAGGATCAGCCCACAACTCTTGGAATCAGACACTATCACCCAGTACATGGAGTAACAACTGACTCAGAAGATATTCAACTGATGGCCACTTCAGAATCAACTGTTGGCTCCCTGATGGGAGGAAATGCCTCACGTTTCAGAGTGACAGAAGGGATCTGTATGTGAGCGGGACAGTGTTTTCCCTTTATGTTCACAGATTAGGTTTCAGGCAACCACAGAGCCAACCATCAGGCCAAACCCATGGCTGCAGCCACCCATATCATCCACATGGCCTCAGAGCTCACTGCTCAGACAGTAGTGCAGAGCTCTCTGAATCCCTGCTGGCTCTGAGTGCGATGCAGTCTATGTGGCGTTCTTTGTGCACATCAGCTGTGCTTAATCTAATCTAGCTAAGGTTTCTTTTTAAAAGGTCCAGCCAATGTTTCAAGAGTAATTGCTCAAGATCAACAAATAAATACTACAGAGGTATTTTTAAGCCTCCATATAAAAATTGTTGTTGTACATATAACAACACAAATTACTGCCGTGAGGGCTGGAGAGGAAGCTTCCTGGGTGAGTGTGTCTGAGCTCAGCTCCCAGCACAGCCACGTCACGTGTCTGCACAAGTGTCTGCACAAGTGTCCTGCACAAGTGTCCTGCACAGGGGATCCAATGTCGCCTGTGGGAACCAGCACTTTAGTACACATGCCTATACACACACACATACACAGACAGAAAATTAAAAGTAAAATAAATCTTGGGTCTGGAGAGACGGCTCAGCAAGGAAGAACACCTCTACTCTTGCAGGAGACCAGGGTTCAGTGCCCAGCACCCATACAGCAGCTCACAGCCGTCTGTTACTCCAGTTCCAGAGGATCTAGTGCTGGCTTCTGAACGCTGAGGGCACCAGGCACTCAAATGATGCGGAGACACACAAGCAGATAAAACACATACATAGGGGTTGGGGATTTAGCTCAGTGGTAAAGCACTTGCCTAGCAAGCGCAAGGCCCTGGGTTCGGTCCTCAGCTCCAGAAAAAAAAAAAAAAGAAAGAAAAAAAAAAGAAAACACATACATAAACATTATTAAATCTTATTGAAAAAAACAATAAAAATAAATCTTTAAAAAGAATAATTCACATTCAGAAAAAGAAATGCCAATACATTTTGAGAAAGCTGTATTTCTAAAACTACCTGACAATTTGTCACACTGACAATGAAGTGACACTTTACTTCAAAAGTGGATTAAAAGCAAGAAGCAATTGCTAATAACATGCAATTCACTAATTGTGAAGAGCACAATTAGCACTCCAAGTGCCACGTATATAAGGCTGTAATAGTCTACATCTATCCTATGACAGACTATGAAGCGTTGCAGATTTGAGTCTGTAACCCTGGATGGCCTGGAACTCGCTGAGTAGACCAAGAGCCTTGAGCATAAAGAGACCTGCCTGCCTCTTATCAGCTGCACTGATACTAAAACCCAGCACCGCCACACTGGGCTACGACTGTTTTCTTAATCGCCAGCTGTTTTTAGTAGCAGGTTTTATAACTATACCTTCTCCCAGCTTTATAATTAAATCCACTAAAGTAAACAAAACACAGGATGATATCACATGCTTGTGTCTCAGATACACAAGGAGCACACACACACTCCACGGGAAACATGCAGTGCATTCTGGCTTACCCCTCACGGCTGATGTTTGAACAAGTGACTGTATTTAGCATTATTTAGCATTAAAACAATCTTTAAACTAAATAACTGTTGAAGTTTACGGAATAATTATTCTTTATAAAAAATTAAGGCTGATTACATAAACTATCTTTATTAACTCTGAGAACTTCATACTCATCCTGTCATTCCTCCTCCTCGGTCCTCCCAGACCCTCCTCCTCGATCCTCCCAGACCCTCCTCCGCGGTCCTCCCAGACCCGCCACCTCGGTCCTCCCAGACCCTCCTCCTCGGTCCTCCCAGACCCTCCTCAGCAGTCCTCCCAGACCCGCCTCCTCGGTCCTCCCAGACCCGCCTCCTCGGTCCTCCCAGACCCTCCTTCACAGTCCTCCCAGACCCTCCTCCTCGGTCCTCCCAGCCCCGCCTCCTTGGTCCTCCCAGACCCTCCTCCGCAGTCCTCCCAGACCCTCCTCCGCAGTCCTCCCAGACCCTCCTCCGCAGTCCTCCCAGACCCTCCTCCTCGGTCCTCCCAGACACGCCTCTGCAGTCCCATGTCCTAAGCCACTGAGTCCAACTTGTGGCCCTCATACTCTGGGTGTGGGGCATCCAGCAGAGTGTAGTCATCCCACCAGGGGCACATTTAAAGCAGACAGACTTCTCCTCTCCGTAAAAGACTAATTTTTATGTTGACTGAGGTAATACCCTTTCCAAGGTCATAGCGTTGTTTATGAAAACGGAACTGTTTCTCCATGTCAGCTTCCTAACCGTGTGCTCTTTCGGCCTCCAATGTCCAAGAACTTGCACTAGTGCATTGCCTGGCAGGACTCACTCTGTGCTCTGACGCTTAGACTTTAACGCTACAAAACCCTCTGCTACTCCACCAGCAACTTCCCTACATATGTCCCACACCTCTCGCTTTTCCTAAGGAAAGTGTCTGTAAATTGAGAGGACACCTGAGACCCTAGAAACCACAGTACGATCAAACATGCTGCACTTGAGGGCTGTGGAGACGGCTCGGGGAGTTAAGGTGTGCACTGGGCAAGCAGGAGGATGCGAAACCCCAGCACCTCTATATGCAGCCAGGCTCGCACACCTGTAACCCCCACTGTTGGAGTCGAGACAGGAGGATCACGGGGCTTACTGAACACCTGATGCTCTTCTCTGGCCTTTACGTGTATGCAGTACCTCACATACCATCGGATGCCACCACACAGATTCAGACGGTTAAAATGTAAGATGAACAGTGCCCCAGACGTCATTCCCCTACAGCGAGAAATTTATCTTTTTGTTTCACTTCTTACTGCCTTTTCTCAAAAAGATCCAATGCTTGCTAAAGTAAATCTTAGTAGCCAGCACAGGGGTCATGTCCATAATGCTGAGCATTTAGCTGAGGAGAAAGGACTGTCATGAGTTCTAGGCCAGCCTTGTCCATGTAGTGACAAGCCAGACTAGGCTAGAACAACACAGTCTTTAAAATAAAAATTAAGAATAGCTTAGCACAGTGTCCCTGTGTTTAATTCCTAGTACCACACACAGCCACACACACACAGGCACACACCTGAGTTTTAAAAAAATCTTTAGAATATGGAACAAAGAATAAATACTTTCAAAACAATCTCTTAACCTTATTCTTATATTCAGATATGCTATTAGAATAATCCGGTTCTGCATAATAATTTTTTGTATTAAATATTTTGAATGTCATTGTTTTGTATGTAACTGTAGTGATTCACTCCTTTACAAGCACTCACTAAATAAACACCTAAGTACAAAATATTGTACAAACATTCTAAGAAAGCATTAAAATAAACATCCTTTTGCTTTCACTAATGCTGAGATAGACTACAAACTAGTAAATAAGTAGGTAGGAAATAAAGAGGTACAAAAAAAGAAGGCCATGCTGTGAGACTATAATACAAAATTTGAGGTTTTAAATTGATCAGAACTGTGATTCTAAAAAGCAAGTTAAAGCCAGGTTGTTTGTTTACTTGACATAAGCTAGACTTACAGGGAAGAGGAGCCTGGGTTAATGACTGACTCTACGGCATAGCCTATAGGCTAGTCTGTAGGGCATTTTCCTACACTGATGATTGACATGAAAGACAATGCTGGGAGGTTCACTGCATTGGGGCCACCCCTGGGTGGTTAATCGTAGGTGGTAAAGGAAAACAGGCTGAGCCTCCATAGTCTCTGCCTCAGCTCCTGCCTCCAGGTTCCTGTCTTGAACTGCTCTCCTCAGTGTACTGTGTGGCCGGGATGTGTAACCCAAATAAACCCTCTCTTTCCCAAGCTGCTTTTGGTCAGCACTTTGTCACAGCAACAAAAGCAGACTAAGACACCAGGTACACGTGTCTATGATCCAAGCACAGGGAACGCAGAGGCAGGAGGATCACAAGGTTGAGGCCAACCTGGATCACACTCCTATCTCAACCGAAAGCAGGTGGCAGGTAAAGTTAAAGCCACCACACAGAATGGCTAAGGAAACACCATGGAGAAAACCACAGTGGACACCCGCACTTAGTGAATGCAGAGGACAAGCAGTGAGCACCTGAGTGAGTCTCACAGGTCAAGAGAAGTGAGGCTCATGTGACTGCAGCAATGACACACCGAACATTCAAGTGCCAAGAACTTAGTCTTTTTGTCTTGGTTGCTGCTTTTCAAAGGGCCACTTTGCTGAGAAAAGAATTTACTAGAGGGAAGCAAGAGTAGGGTCAGGGAGAGCATGCAGACTTCTGCAGTACTTTAAGTCCCTTGAGAGAGAGTCTAGGGATGCAGAAAATGTCCTGAAGGAAGACTTTAAACAACTTACTAATAATAACAGGTTCCAAACACAGAGTCAAAAAGTAACAATGATCTAACTTCTGCATCACACAAGCAGGAAGAGAAGACGCACATGAAAGAGAGCTATGAAGAGGAAAGTAAGATGTCACATTCTGGACGTGTTAAAATCTGAGATTTTCTATGATAATGCAACCAACCTGGGCGCCTCAAAGGAATTTCCAATCTAAAAGTAAACACCAAAGATATAATGTAGAGAAAAGTTTAAAGGAAATGGGCTGAAGAGATGACTCAGCAGTTAAAAGCACTGGCTGCTCTTCCGAAGAAGAGAGCTCCAAGTCCCAGCACCATGGAGTATTACAACAGTCAGTAAGTCCAGTTCCAGGGGATGTGAACCCTCTCCTGGCCTCCAAGGGCATGGCATATACAGACACACAGACAGGCAAACCATCTATAAACATAAAAATAATAATGTTTTCAAAAATTCTAAGATAAAAGGTAGAATATTATTCCAGAAACTCAAGCTAATATCTTTCATAAGTTTATGACATAATGGACACTGGTTATCTGCAAATATGAATGTTGCTTTTATTTTCTCAAGTAAAGTAACAAGAGCTGTACCCCAGCTTTTCAAATGCATGGCTTGGGCTGAGGCCATACAGCTAGATTCTATCTAACTATCCCTAGGTCTAGGCCTAGACCTGGAAGCTTCTAGCCCCACACAATCTAATCTTCTACAAGACTGGACCAGCTTCAGCACGGCCCCCATATGCTAATCTACAATGCGTCAGCTTCCAAGACTCACTGCTGAATAAACTCACACTTTCTAGCTCTTTCTGAACTCTGGCTGGTTGGATCAACTCAGCTGCTCCATGGCTCAAACTCCTCAGAGCTGACTGATTCAATCTGGCTTCTCTCAGCCTCTCTCTGAATTGCTCTGTTGGGAAACACTGCCCCCACGAACTGAACTGCTGTGAACTGAACTGAGCACAACTGAATTGAACTGAATTCAATTCAATTCTCTATCCCTCACTTCTCTTTAAGTAGCCTCTCTTTCCTGTCTGTCCTCAATAGAGTTGGGCATATCCTAGCTCAGACTCACTCTGCCAAATCTCTCTCTGACTCGTCACTCTGTCGGCCCCTCAGTTAGACATCATTGCTTGGGACCAAGGGTGTGCTAAGGGTGCGTCTGTAGTCCACCCTCAGGGTTAAAGATGTGTGTGTCACATCTGCATTCCAGCTGGACTGTAAGTGTGATCCTTGCCAGAGCAACCATGCTGCTGGATTGAAATTCCTTACGTTTATCAACGAACCCCTTACATCATAAGAATAAGATAACACTGAACTCAGATATGAACTAGAAGACTGAAACTCAAAGAGCTGTCGTATGTAAAAGCTCCTTGAATAGAACAGCTTAACTATTTTATAACTCACATAATTCACATTAAAAATATCATATCAACATGGGTTATATTTACATACTTAGGGTGTGCGTGCGTGTGTGTGTGTGTGTGTGTGTGTGTGTGTGTGTGTGTGTAACAATTAGAGAAAAAGAGGCCATGAATTTTGAGAGAGGACAAGTAGTGTTAAATGGGAGGGGATGGAATGATGTGATTATAAATTTTAAAAATAAATTACACAGAGACAGACAGACAGACACACACACACACGCACACACACACACACACACACACGCACGCACGCACGCACGCACGCACGCACACACACACACAACCACAGTGTTTGTAAACTGCCTCAAATAAAGAGCTGAAGAAGGTTGGGGAGAAAGCTCACTAGTTAACATGCAGAGGACCTGAGCTCAGTTTCCAGAATGACAGGTCAGTGACAATCACCTCTAATTCCAGCACCAGGGCATCTGACATCTGATACCCTCTGCTGGCCTCCACAGGCACCTATAATTACGTACACAGACCTCCATAAGACACACACACACACATAACTAACTCCGAAACGTCTTTTAATGAACACATGGTCTAAACGGTAACATCAGAGGCACCAGTGATGACTCGACAGGGAAAAGGCGCACCTCTCTGCTGAAGGTCAATCTCTATAAGAGGACATAAAAGAGGCTGAGGAGACTGCTCAGCGCCTAAGAGTGCTTGCTGCTCCTGTAAAGGATGCAGGTTCAATTCAGCGTCCTGATGGCAGCTAACCTGTGACTCCAGGTCCAGGAAGCCAGACACACTCTTCTGGGCTCCTCAGGAACTAGGTACGCATAGGATGCACACATGTACAGCCATACGCATAAAACCAAAATAAGTAACTTTAAAATGATATAAAAGAACAGAGTAAGTTTCTAAGATCTCTAAAACTAAATGAATGAATGAGTTCAACTGGCATACAATTAGCCGTCCGCACCTATGGGTTCTGTATGACTGGAAACAGAGTGAGGGGTACAGCTGTTGTACCTATACTGAGTACATACATACTTTTCCTCCTATCATGGCTGAAACAATACGGTACAACCACTGTCTACACTGCATTCAGAGTGGATGCAAGCAATGGCTAAGCTAGGCAAAAGATGTCTAAAGTTGCATATGAATACTCTGGTGTTTAAAGTTGCATATGAATATCTGGGCATTTTGCATCGGGGACTTTAAATTAAATGTGGATATCCATCAGGGTGAAAAGCTGTTTCAGAACCAATACCCAAGGATACCAAGGGACAACTATAGGATTGTAAAGCAAACAGCAACAACAAAATGAACTACAGTAGGTGTCTGCATTATCCCTAGCTGCAAACTCCCTCTAGGTGACACATTACAAACACTTATAGGTATGTGTGTACAGGTATGAGTGTAAATTGTTCGTACATTACACTTCAGGGTTGGTTTGTGCTGCGATTGGCTTTCACCGCCCTTGTGCTGGGGATGGAAGAAGGACCTTTCGCGTATGCCTAGGCCGGTCCGCAGTACGCCCCAGCCCTTGTTTATCACTGCTTACTGATTCTTACGTGCGTATGTGATACGGTCAGTGAGTAAGCGAAATACTTGCTGCTTACAAGAGTTAGAAAACAAAAGAACAAGTCAAGGAAAATGGCCAAGACAGGAGTGCACAAGCAGAACACAGAACACAGACTGATAATGACTCAGCACTGTTTAGAAAGTTATATAAATAAAGGCCTGGCTGTGAACCAAGGCACTGAGCACTCAACAGTTTATCTCAAGGGAACAGGCCTAGGCATGTAATAAACTACAGAACTCACTGGGTTACTGCTTCGCTCTAAAACTGAAGTAGCCAAGCCAATAAAAACAGCTCCACTGATAAGGACAGCAGCAATTAAATGAGATGCTAAGTACGAGTGCTTATACTTACAACCCCAGCACTTATGAGGCTAGAGAAGGAGGACCTAACGTTTGATGCCAGCCATGGGCTACACTGTGCATTCTAAGCAACCCTGGGCTACAGAGTGAGACCTTACCACAAATAACAGTAACAGTAATAGAAAAAGCTTTCTCTCCTGCAATTAAGGGACAGAATGGGATCCATTATGCTACATAAAAGCAAAGCACTTGGAGGGAAACACACACAAGTGTGTGTGTGTGAAAACACAGCAGACACCCAGCGTTCTGTAAGGGAGCACCTCTGAGAATACGAAGTCTGGTACCTGCAAGCAAAGTACAGTGGCGTAGCTCCTGCCACATTCGGCCGGTTGATGTCAGCACCGCTGTCCAGCAGACACTGCACGGTCTGGGGAGAAAGTTAACACAGTGAAGCCAGAAGACGCAGACAAGACACAGTTACTAGAACGTCAATCCACATGAGAAGAAGTATCCCGTATCCCCACAGCTAAGCATTAAAAAGAAAGTGGGTGTGCAGGCTCACGACGGTCGTGACGATGGCGGTCGTGATGGCGAGCAAGCCCACCTCCACAGAAGCCCCTGACCCCCGGGGCACACTGCGGCCTCTGTGCAGTCAGTGCAGGAGGAAGTGTACTTGTCAGGGAGAGCATCGCTCACACAGCAGCCAAAAGCCATGGCTGCTCTGCTCAAGACAGGAAATGTGGCTGGAAACCAAGACACTGACTTCTGTCAATTATAATCATTTAAAACTGCATAGCGACAAAAGGCTAGCAAACTGGACATTATTACTCTTAGGTACCTAAAGTTTAAAACTAAAATGCTTTACCTCTTGAAATATAAAAGTCAGACCCAGAGCTGTACTTCTCTCAAAGCCAGAGTGTGAATGTTGAAGTAGAACATGTTAAAAGCTAAGAAGACCTCTTCACTCAACCAAAGTCCATGCTGGGTCACATTCTCTCAAAGTCGGCCATGCAGACTCACTCTGCCCCTGTGCTCATCTGATTCACACCAAAAGTGCGTTCACGTAAAAGCTTGAAGTGCACATCTGAGACTCAGGCCAGAACAAAGGCCGCCTGACAAGCCAGCTCAGAAATAATGTTCCTCGTGTTACTCCTATTCCTCGTCTGACTGTCTCCTTTAAAAAATGAAGGCAGTATATAAGGACATTAAAAAGAAAACAACTTTGGAATTAATTTATTTAGCATTACTTCTGGATCAACCACACACACTGATGCCCTAAACCTTAGCCCCAGGTCAATAACAAGATCACAGCACACACCCACACAGAGAGGAAGAAGGGTCCAAGAGCACAGGAAGTCAGTTAAGCTCTCCACAGGGAACATTTGGCCATGCCCAAGTTATTTTGACTTTCATGACTAGGGAAGAGAGAACGCTATTGGTTAGCTAGTGAGCAAAGATCAGTAACAGAAATTCTGTCATGTACACCCCCACCTTCCTCTATGCCCTCCCAAAATTGAGTCCATCCAAACTATAGACCGTGCTGTTACAAATCCTGGTGTACAGCTAGGCCAGGCAGTAATTCATCCTACCTACAACGTTCCAGTCGGTGCCCTTACTATCTCATTACTAAATATGAGTGAACAGACAATATTTCAGACGGAACAAAAGCAGACTCTAACAGAGAGACAAAAGTCAATCAAAACAGTACTCAGAGTAATACAGAAAATAAAGGGAGTCACACAAAAACACTATCTGGACAGTATCTGGGCAGGCTCATACCTGCCTATAACCTCAGCTCTCAGGCGGCGAACACAGTATTCCAAATAGCAGCCTGGGCTACAAAGCAAGCTGGAGGTCAGCCTGAGCTACATAAAAAAACCTTGACTCAAAATGGCAGGATGGATGGAGGCAGAGAGGAGACAAAGAAGAAGCGAGGAGGAGAGCCTTAAAGGAGAGAGAGAGGAGAGCCTTAAAGGAGAGAGAGGAGAGCCTTAAAGGAGAGAGAGAGGAGAGCCTTAAAGGAGAGAGAGGAGAGCCTTAAAGGAGAGAGAGAGGAGAGCCTTAAAGGAGAGAGACGGGAGAGCCTTAAAGGAGAGAGAGAGGAGAGCCTTAAAGGAGAGAGAGGAGAGCCTTAAAGGAGAGAGAGAGGAGAGCCTTAAAGGAGAGAGAGAGGAGAGCCTTAAAGGAGAGAGAGAGGAGAGCCTTAAAGGAGAGAGAGAGGAGAGCCTTAAAGGAGAGAGAGAGGAGAGCCTTAAAGGAGAGAGAGAGGAGAGCCTTAAAGGAGAGAGACGGGAGAGCCTTAAAGGAGAGAGAGAGGAGAGCCTTAAAGGAGAGAGAGGAGAGCCTTAAAGGAGAGAGAGAGGAGAGCCTTAAAGGAGAGAGAGAGGAGAGCCTTAAAGGAGAGAGACGGGAGAGCCTTAAAAGAGAGAGAGAGGAGAGCCTTAAAGGAGAGAGAGGAGAGCCTTAAAGGAGAGAGAGAGGAGAGCCTTAAAGGAGAGAGAGGAGAGCCTTAAAGGAGAGAGAGAGGAGAGCCTTAAAAGAGAGAGAGAGGAGAGCCTTAAAGGAGAGAGAGGGGAGAGCCTTAAAGGAGAGAGGAGAGCCTTAAAGGAGAGAGACGGGAGAGCCTTAAAGGAGAGAGAGAGGAGAGCCTTAAAGGAGAGAGAGGAGAGCCTTAAAGAAGAGAGAGAGGAGAGCCTTAAAAGAGAGAGAGAAGGGAGAGCCTTAAAGGAGAGAGAGAGAGGAGAGCCTTAAAGGAGAGAGAGAGGAGAGCCTTAAAAGAGAGAGAGAGAGGAGAGCCTTAAAGGAGAGAGAGAGGAGAGCCTTAAAGGAGAGAGAGAGGTGTATTTTAACCATGGAACAAGAGCAAAAATCTGGGGAGAAAAATATTTATTAGATGAGAAATTGAGAATTCTATAATAGAAGTAAGAATCCAACTAACATTTAGAAAGATAATATTTGGGACCTCAACAAGACAGGAAAAGCAAATAAATGGAAATAAGATGAGAAGATCAGTGAACCAGTAGAGACTCGCTGCAGAAACCACGAGCCCACAGACACAGCATCACACAGACCTTGGAGTCCCAGGGCTGCCCAGACACAATATCACACAGACGGAGTCCCAGGACTGCCCACAACTGAGCAGCACAAGGAGTCGGATCCGAACCACCCGCCAAGTACCCAGACTTAGTACACTTAAAGAACTTCGACAACGCGATGTCCATGTAAACGCTGTTAGCAGGAAGTAAGATCTCAGAGATGACTGAGATCAGACAAATATTCAACTTCATAAATACAACATTAGAATCTAAATCATTTTTAAAGCCTTCTAGTTTTTTAATTATTGCAAAGGTATAAATCGCTAGTCATTTATGCTTCTACTCAAATATATAATCAAAACGTACTTATTGTTTTTAACATCTGAAATATCTTTTGTTAAAAGTAGAAATTTGGGAAACCTTTGCTCCCCCCAAAAAAAATGAATTAAAACAAAAAAAGATATGATATAGAAACCAAAATATAAGAAATAAACACAAAAGACATTACGAATGATCCAGACTGAGGGAAAGAAAAGCAGAATTGGCAGACTGCCTAACAAACTTGTCTTTGTAGACGAGAGCGCTGTGATGTTATGGGGACGCGTGAGGAAACTGCTGATCCACACAAGCACAACTGAAAGCCTGGGCTCACCAAGTGGTTTAGCCCTCACAGCCCAAGCTCAACGCCAGGGCCTACGTGGTACAGGAGACAAAGGCCTCCACAACTTCTCTTCTGGCTTCCACACGTACACCCATAACACATCACACAGCACAACACACAAACCCCAAAAGCCAAAAATAAAGAAATGAAGAGGAAGTCAATTACTAATTTTAAGAGTGCTCGCTGCCCAATCCAATGAGTCAGAGGAGATGAAGACGGGCAACAGCATCTTCCTACACAACAGGACCGACGCACACACAGATAAACTCACGAGGTTACGGCAACACGGCATGGGGTCTGCAGGGCTCAAGGCAGATGGGGTCCCAGCACTAAGTTGGGAAAGTGGACACAAGCTTCCTCCCCTAACCCGGAAGCTACCTTCCACTGACAACCACGTGCAAAAAACATTAGTTCCCTGCAGAGACTCTCACTGAGGACACTAACGCACCTGAGGCCGAGCACCACATCAGCCGAAGACGGCCAACACGGAATGAAGACTTTTAGTCTCACACTCTTGTGTTTGGGTATTTTTTGTTTTGTTTTATCTCACTGGGCTTTTGCATCTACATGACAGCTTCTAATTCTATTTTCATGGATTTTCTGTTTTTGTTGATTTTCAATTTTTTATTCAGCTTTGCCTGTTTGTTTTCTAAAAAGAAAGAATATGGAGATTTGGGAAGGAATGGGAGGGGCTGGGGAAGGGGAAACTATGATCATACTATACTGTATGAAAAACATTTTCCAATAAAGAATATAGTCTTTAAAGATGTTTACAACTTGACTCATCAGTGAAAAAAAATTTACCTAACTATATATTAATATTATTGCCTAAATAAAGTGTATAAGTCCATAAAGGGACAATATCTAAGCGTCAAAGACTGAAAGCAGCCATAGCGACTTACTGTTTGAAGGCAGACAGCAGAGAAAAGCCTACAACTTGAACAGCATCACTTCGGGTGGTCTTGGTTTAAGAGAAAGAAGGTAACGGACTGTCTCGTCTTACCAAAGGACTCTGAGAGAAGACTTAGCATGCAGTGGTCATACACGGCTGCCTGAGTTTCTCATGTCTCAACAGGAATTCTAAAATCACCACAGTGTAGGTCAGCTGTAGCTTTTCAAAGCGAGCAAACACAGATTAAGGGAGACTTAGAAACAGTGCCCGATGGCCACCGCTGGGGTGGGGTGGGCCCCGCCTTGTTTGTAGCTTTAGGTGTAGCTTAGTGTGGAAAGGCCTAGGTTCAGTCCCCAGCACAAAAGCAAGACTAGAAAACTCTGGTATCTGCCATCCATCGCCTTCCTTCTAGGCAAGCAGCAGCAGGGACTGGCTCCGTGGTAAAAGTGCTTGCTGTGAAAGCAAGAAGACTGAGTTCAAATCCCCAGTACTCACATAAAAGCAGGCATAGCAACACGGGCAGGGAGCAGCCCAGTGATGAAGTAAGTGGCCGGCCAGCCTAGCCGAGCTGATGAGCATCAAGCTCAATGCGAGGCACTCACTCGGCCCCTCAGAAGTGAGGGGTAGGAAGGGACTGCGCAGCATCCTCCTCTGGCCCCCACATGATGGAGGAGCCGAAGATTGAGCATTTGGGTCCCCGTTCTTAAGAAAGGCTCCCACGGGCTTGACCCTGGCTTCACCGTGCAGACTCCTGCCCCCAGAAGTTGGCTGCATGTGATCGCAGGCAGGACTAAGATGGATGCAATCAGTGTCCGCTGCCATTACCAACTCATAGACGTGAACTTCATCTCCCAGGAGACTCAGGCGTGGTAAAAGCACGCGCACTGAAAACACATTTCCAGGGGCCAGAGACACGGCTCAGTGGTTAAGAGCACTGGTCCACTTCCAGAGGACCCAGATCCACTCCCAGCACCTACACGGTGGCTCAGACATTTCTAAACCCAGCCCAGGGACAACCAGGTGCACCAGGCATGCGCTCGGTACACAGGTACATATGCAGGCGAAATCCCAGGCATGCACAGGTACACAGGTGTAAGTGCAGGTGAAATCCCAGGCATGCACAGGTACACAGGTGTAAATGCAGGTGAAATCCCAGGCATGCACAGGTACACAGGTGTAAATGCAGGTGAAATCCCAGGCATGCACAGGTACACAGGTGTACATGTGCAGGCGAAATCCCAGGCATGCACTCGGTATACAGGTGTACATGCAGGTGAAATCCCAAGCATGCACAGGTACACAGGTGTACATGCAGGTGAAATCCTAGGCATGCACAGGTACACAGGTGTACATATGCAGGTGAAATCCCAGGCATGCACTCGGTACACAGGTGTACATGCAGGTGAAATCCCAGGCATGCGCTCGGTACACAGGTACATATGCAGGCGAAATCCCAGGCATGCACAGGTACACAGGTGTAAGTGCAGGTGAAATCCCAGGCATGCACAGGTACACAGGTGTACATGTGCAGGCGAAATCCCAGGCATGCACTCGGTATACAGGTGTACATGCAGGTGAAATCCCAAGCATGCACAGGTACACAGGTGTACATGCAGGTGAAATCCTAGGCATGCACAGGTACACAGGTGTACATATGCAGGTGAAATCCCAGGCATGCACTCGGTACACAGGTGTACATATGCAGGTGAAATCCCAGGCATGCACAGGTACACAGGTGTACATGCAGGTGAAATCCCAGGCATGCACAGGTACACAGGTGTACATATGCAGGTGAAATCCCAGGCATGCACTCGGTACACAGGTGTACATGCAGGTGAAATCCCAGGCATGCACTCGGTACACAGGTATAAGTGCAGGTGAAATCCCAGGCATGCACAGGTACACGGGTGTAAGTGCAGGTGAAATCCCAGGCATGCACTGGGTACACACGTACATATGCAGGTGAAATCCCAGGCATGCACTCAGTACACAGGTACACATGCAGGCGAAATCCCATTCAGAAAGAAAAGTTTCGTATGCAGCTCAAACCTAACCACGTAAAAGCTTCAGTATTAAACTTTACTACTAGCATATATATAATATATTATATAATATTGTTATAATATTGTTATTATATATATTATAGTTAAAACTGCATGATGGTATAGTAATATGAATAACTGTACCACGTATCTAGATACTGTGCTGATAAGCACCTATCAATTCATTTAATGTCTCCACTTCTATAAGCAGGATATTGAATTCCCAAAAGGTCAAGTAATTTATACTCCAGCACACAAAAAACAGATATTAAAAACCTAAGCCCGTGATCAAAATAAGTCTCTTCTCCACAAAGGAGAAATTCCCGTTTTTGTGACTTCACGTTACTCCGTAGTTCTATCTTCATAAACTACATTAACTGTAGAATATTCTATTCACTTTTAAATGTCAGCTCACCACACTGAGAGTGAGGGGGAGGAGACTCTTCTGTGGACACGTCTGTGGCGGATGCACAGTCTAACGAGGCAGGACGATTCACCCTGACCCTGACAGCTCATGGGCTGGGCCCTGGCTGGCTGACAAGCTCCCGCTCTAGCTCCTGCTGCTATGGCCTCCCTGGGGTATGAGTATAACCTGGACTTGTAAGCTGGGTGAACCACGTGCTCCCTTCCCGTGCTTTTCGTCAGGATGTCTTATTAAAGAGAACACACTGACATCCTAATCCTTACCACAATCTATAAAGCAGTTAACTAGGACCTAAACAGTTGCTTGTTTGGCTTTTAAACACTGCCATTTTGAAAGCCACTCCACTTTTTACAGTGCTTCTGTACTTTCAGTAATACTGTAGAGATTTCAGGATAAAACTAATTTAACCATAGACTAAATATCCCCTTTACTATTTTCAACAAAGTGGTCAGACTAATTCCAAGGAAATCACAACAAAAAAGAATGGCCTACACTGTCATGAATTATCAATGTTCCTGTCACATCCTCATGTATCTTGCAGACATCAGTCATATGCTTTCCACCTAACAGACACTGAGGAAACACGCCTGACTAAGGGAGAGGCAGTGGCTGATTCTAGCATCTCTTTTCCATTCAGGTAGGTACTGTTTCCTGTCTTAACAGAACTACCCAGTTAAATCCTCAGGACAGACTGGGCAGGTGGCTCCGTGGCTCACAACGTTTGCTGCTCCTCCACGTGCGTTCACAGCACACACACCAGGCAGCTCACACATGAGCTTTCCCATGTCCGTGCACATCCTCACTCTGTGCATCTACTGTGGTATTTTAGGTGACTGCTGCCTGCAGAAGAACGGGGGAACTACCTGCTCTCATGGGAGTGGGAACTGTAGAGTCAAGAATCTGAATGTAAAATATTCCTCTTGTAACTGCATTAAATTGCATTAAAGTGACTGAAAAGTGCCTGCCTTTATTCCTAGCACTGGGAGGCAAAGGCAGGTGGATCTGTGAGTTTAAGGCCAACCTGGTCTACAGAGCAAGTTCCAGAACAACCTGGACTACAAAGAGAAACCCTGGGGGATTTGGGGCGGGGGGGGGGGGGGGCAGGGGAGAAAAAGGAAAGCTATCAACCACTGAATTGTTTTAATTGCACGCAGATCTCCTTTTATGAAAGCTCTAAACAGGAAGGGAAATGAGGGACAAACTCAAACTCATTCAACTGCTGACAGAAAGGACAGGCAACTGTCATCACAGCGTTTCTGTAAGTGTCCAGTCACAGCTCTGAAGGGGAGGAAAGAGTGCTGGTGACAAGAGAGGCAGCACTCAGCTCCCATCACCTCCCAGTCCTGGCAGTTCCTGTGCAGCCCTGACAGGAAGCCAGCCTTCTTCAAGCCCTTGCCATGCCCTCAATACACAAGGCCAAGGCGTTCTCGGACACCCAAAGCAGCAATAAAACGGGTCATCAGGAAAGCAGAAGACCTACTTGCAACAACAAACTGTTTTCTTGCTTTAAAAAAGAGAAAAAGAAAAAGAAAAAGAAAGGGACTCTCATGATCTAGAAGGGAAAAATCATAGGAAATAAACTTACTTAAAATCTCATTGAAGGATTGGCTGCCCGGCCTTTCCAACACAAGTGTCAAGATGGTATGAACTCTTAGAAAGACTGAAATTAACAATGTTTCCAACTATGTAAAGGTGCTAATGTGCACATCAAGGATGACACCCGGGTGGGAGGGCACATTCTCTTAATTAATCAATACATCAAAGGTCCTGAAGCAATACAACTTAAGGATTTTCAGTCATAACAGTACAGCAGAACATAATTAATAAGGATGATTTTCTGATTCGATTTTTTGAAGTGCTAAGTATTCTCAAACTGAAAGACTTTAAGCAGACAAATAAATCAGATTTAATTACTTGTAGAACTAGAGCTACCAATATGTGCACTGCACTTAAAGACACCAAGGGAGCAAATGGCCAGCACTCACAGTGCAGTGGGCACCGTGGACAAATACTACGCATTTAAATTCCGTGTTATACAATCAAACTCTTGCTTACAGCACATTCCCTGACTTTAGGAGATTATGAAAACTTTGGCATCAATAAAAGGTTTCTGCATTTGCACTGGCTGAATATTAATCCACAGCCAAGTGTGTAACGACTCTGAGCTGCTCCTGGAAGCACGGGCACTTGCATCACACGCCTTGGCGGCCTTGGTTCTGAGCACACACATGCCATGCACTGCACGGGCCATCGCACCACCTAACACCGCACTTCTGTCTCAGTCACCATGGCTCAGATTCAAGACAATCCTGTTATGAACTCCTGAAGTGTGTTTACTGAACATACAAAATTTCCTACTCTTTAGAAACAATGGTACGAATGAGCTGGAGAGATGGCTCTATGACTGAGATCACTAGCTGCTCTTCCAGAGGTCCCGAGTTTGATTCCCTGCACCCAAGTAGCAGTTTACAACTGTCTATAAACAGGAGATCTGGCACTCTCTTCTGATTTCTCAGGACTAGGCACACATGTGTATACAAACATGCATACAGGCAAAACACCACACATATACAAATTAAAATTAGAAAAAGGGATGTCTTTTCAGAGGCTTAATTTTTAATGTTAAATTAATTTTGACTTGGAGTAAGTTCTGAAGTCGTCCAAACATACGTCTGCCGTGTGTACTATTTATTTATGCAAAGCAGCTGTCCTGGTTGGATCTGTGTCAACTTGACACAAGCCGAAGTTTCACAGAGAAAGGAGCTTCAGTTGAGGAAATGCCTCCATGACACCCAGCTGTAAGGCATTTTCTTTCTCAATTAGTGATCAAGGGGGGAGTGAGTGGTGCCCTCCCTGGGCTGGTGGTCCTGGGTTCTACAAGAGAGCAAGCTGAGGGGTTGGGGATTTAGCTCAGCGGTAGAGCGCTTGCCTAGCAAGCGGAAGGCCCTGGGTTCAGTTCCCAGCTCCGAAAAAAAAGAAAAAAGAAAAAAAGAAGAAGAAAAAAAAAAAAAGAGAGCAAGCTGAGCAAGGCAGGGGGAGCAAGTCAGTAAGTGACATCCCTCCATGGCCTCTGCATCAGCTCCTGCTTCCTGACCTGTGTGAGTTCCAGTCCTGACTTCCTTTGATGATGAACAGCAATGTGAAAGTGTAAGCTGAATAAACCCTTTCCTCCCCAGCTTGCTTCTTGGTCATGATGCTTGTGCAGGAATAGGAACCCTGACTAAGACAGCAGCATTCTCAACATTGGTTATAACACAAAATACTGATCAATTCTGAAACACTGTTGGAGATGCTCTATCTCCTACAGTACTAAATCCAGCCAATTATTAATAAAAAAATTCATCTTTTTGTAAGGTAAAATGCACCTTTAGCCTTGACAGTAAAATTATATTTTATAAATGAATTGTTTTTAAATTTTATTTACAATTTATTATCAAAAATATTTTATCTCTCTATTTTATGTAATGATATGCAAGAGGTCATATTAGACTTTCTCGGGCTTTTGAAAAGAGGTTGTAAGAAGAATTTAGCAAACCCTGCTAGAGACTAGAGAGAGGGCTCAGTGGATGAAGTTCTTGCTGAGCAAGTGTAAGGATGGAGTTGGAATCCCCGAAAACCCAGACAAAGTGAATAGCAGCTTCCTGAATCCCAGCAATCGGCAGCTAGACATGGGCTCCCAAGGCAAAGTGGCTCGGTAGACAAGCTCGACTGGCGTCATGGGCAGGCCCAGACTCAACAAAAGACCCTGCCTCACAAACAGAATGGTAGGCTGATCAAGGAAGACTACCTAATCCCAACTGCAGGCAGGCTGGCACTCGGACACACACACACACACACACACACACACACACACGGAATCTAAATCCCAATATAATTTTCCAACAAACAAGGTAAAACTGAAAATTAGTACAAAACAAATAAATGTGTGAACTGAACATGTGATCACACCTGCAATTCCACCACTCAAGTGACAAAGAAAATTACTGTAAATTCAAGATCAGCCCCATCTACAGAGGGAGCTCCCTATCAGTCAGGGTCACATAGTGAGTCCCTGTCTCAAAAAATAAAATAAATAAAAGTATGCACCTAAAACCTAAATGCAGACGCACAAATGAACCCTTTCTGTACTGGTAAAGACTTGTTCTCGGCTCACTTGCTGTTGTCACGGTGAGTTAGCCAATGAAGAGATTTCATTCTATCTTCAAGGTTGAATGCGAGAGAAAACAGAACAGGCAACAGTGGGTCAGAAAGGCAACCTAAAACCGTCTGCCCCCATCTTCACACAGAGCAGCAGGAAAGCAGCACCACAGGACAAGTGCGGGGTTACAGACCCAGTAATGCCGTGTGAATACGATTTGGTTTAGCCTCAAGCGTGAGGGAAAAGGCTGCTTCACGCAGGGGAATATGATTTGCCTCACGCACCAGGTCACTAGCCGGGGTGACTTTTGCCAGCTGAGGACAGTTAAATGCTGGGGCCTCCGGAGAGTATGAACTAGAGAGCCCGGGAGAGCCCATGGAGGATGATGCCCCGCAGCTCCTGGGCGCTGCTGTTGCAGTTCCACAGAAGAAGGAAGCTGGGGACATCCTGAGGACAGAGACTGGACTTGCCTCAAGGAACCCGCCTCTCCTAATCAGCGGGAAGAGGTCCGCTTTGTGGCTGACAGAGATGTGTGACCCCTCTTCCTGTAACCTTTCTCCCTACCTAGTGTGTGGGGTTAGGGTTAGGGCGGACTAAAGGTTGTGGCTGACAGAGATGTGTGACCCCTCTTCCTGTAACCTTTCTCCCTACCTAGTGTGTGGGGTTAGGGTTAGGGCGGACTAAAGGTCGGGAGGGAGGGAGAGGAATATGTGCCAACAGGAAGCTACTTCCATTGTGAGGAGAGGACAACTATGACAACGCAACTGAGAATATTAAAAAGCAGCATCCAAATTCACCTTCACAGTCAATGCATAACTGATGCTTAACAAAAAATGGTCTGGTACTTGTTAAAACTGAGATTAAAGATAATTGCTTAAATACATGTAAAGACACACTGATTTAAAAATTTAGTAGTCATTTATTTAAAATAAAATCAGAAACAACATCAGAACTGTAACTACTGTGAACAAAGGTAAGCACTGTTCTATCGCTCTGTCCAGAGAGAACGTTAATCAGAAGTCCACACCAGATGGAAAACAGCATTTAGCTATGATGCAGCACGTTCCTAAATACGCAAAACGAAAACCTTCTCATGAATCCAAACACTTTTAAAACACATGCACTCCCTTCACATACATCTTCATGGAGGAATTTACCGTTTTGTGCCCGTTCTGGCAGGCCACATGTAATGCTGTCTGCCCCATTGCATCCTCCACATCCACATCCGTGACGTGCTGCACCAGGTCATGGAGTAGCTCTGTCCTTCCATTCACAGCCAGCCAGTGGATCTGCAAAGCCGTTTTTTTATTAGCATTTGTACAAGAGTTTCACTAAAAATCAGTATATAAAGAGTGCTATTTCTCTACTGAGCACAACATTCAAACTACAGATACTGCAATAGCTTTTCCCTGCTTTTAAGTGAGAAAAACACATGCATCAAGATGTTGGCTATACCACCTATATTACAAAATCAAGAGTTTTATTAAAGGACTCAGTACCGTAAGTGTCCTAGGCTTAGGCCACCAGATACTCTTCTTCTTAGATGGCACTGGCCTCAGCTTATTGCTAGAGAAAATAGGTTAGTATTCTTCCTTTCCCAGAAGCAAATGTATATATAAATAAAACAAAACAGTTCTCGTAGTTATGACAAATATATCCTACACTAATAACAAAATAACAAATACATTATATATATATACATATATATACATATATATGTGTATATATACATATATACATATATACGTGTATATATACATATATACATATGTGTGTATATATATATCACACACCAGTAAGAGATAACTCTGGAAATTTCCGACTAGGAACAACAGAGGAAGCTGTTGGGTGGAACAAACTGTAACCCTAGCGCCTGGTAAGTAGGAACAGACAGATCAGGAATTCAAGACCAACCTTAGCTACACAGTACACGTGAGTCTAGCCTTGATGGCAAGAATCCCGGTGTCAAGAACACACCCTACATCCAGCACTGGAATGGCATAGGCAGAGGCCAGCCTGGCCTACAGAACAAGATAAAGCACAGCCAAGGCTATCCAGACAAGGCATGTCTCAAAATGCTTCTCTGTCGCTGTCATAAAACACCTACCTAAATCAACCTCAAGTGGAAAGGCTTTATTTGGCCTGCAGTTCACGTCACAGTCCATCACTAAAGGAGGTCAGGACAGGTGCCCAAGCAGAAACCTGGAGGTAGGAACTCAAGCACAGACCAGCAAAGGATATTGCTTTCTCGCCTGCTTCCCCTGGCTTGCAGTGGGCTGCATCCTCCAAATTAATCACCAATCCAAACAAACAAACAAACAAAAAAACAAACAAAATTCTGGCCCTCAACCACACACAAAGAAATACAGGCAACGGAGTACGGTGAGAAGCAATAGAGGCAGTCTCCCTGCAGAAGAGCACACCAATACAGTGCCAAATGGTCAGCCCTGAAAACATACATACAAGTAACAGTAAGTGGGCTGAACAGGTTTTGTGCATATGTGTATGTGCATGTGTTGTTGCTGCATGTATACATGTGTATGTGTGTGGGGATTTGGGCTAATGTTGCTTGTAGTATGTTAATTTGGGTCCCCAAAATTGCAGGAAAATCCACATGTCCCCAAGACACTGAGGGACCCTGTCTGTCCCCAGTTGATTTTGGTTGGTAAAAATGGTGAAGATGCCACAGCCAATGATAGGGCAGGGCAGACAGTGGCAAGACTTAGGATTCCCAGGCAAGGAACTGAGGAAGGGGGAAGAAGGGAGAAGAGCCGCCATGCTGGGAGAAGGTGGAGGGGGGGAGACAGTACATCTGAGAAGGCGTGGGTCAGAGAGCACCATGTAGGTGCCAGAGTGGCTCCAAGAGGGCTGCCTGATTGGGTCACGGTAGCAAAGATTTGTTACTTCTTCATAACTGTAATGTTGCTTCATAACTGTAATGTTATGAGTCACAATGTAACTATCTGATGGGCAGCATACCTGGTATGCAGCCCTCCCAAGGGGTCATGACGCACAGGTAGAGAAACACTGTATGGCTCACATGCTTAGCACACTGAAGGCTCCAAGTTCAAGCCTCAGCACTAAAAGCTGGGGTGAGGAGCCCTGCCCATCACCTACTACAGCATCCGGGAGACTGGGCCCTGCCCTCAGCTACTACAGCACCAGGAGACTGGGCCCTTCCCTCAGCTACTACAGCACCCGGGAGACTGGACTCTGCCCCTCACCTACTACACCATCCGGGAGACTGGACCCTGCCCCTCACCTACTACACCATCCAGGAGACTGGACCCTGCCCCTCACCTACTACACTATCCAGGAGACTGGGCCCTGCCCTCACTACTACAGCACCCAGGAGATTGGGCCCTGTCCCTCAGCTACTACAGCACCCGGGAGACTGGACCCTGTCCCTTACCTGGACAACACATAGAGCTGTGCCTGGATGTGGGGGCTGCAAGTGAGCTGCCTGGAGGGTATGAGCCTGGGCATCAGCCTTGCTTGTCTGCTGAGTGGTGGCATTGAGGGAGAGATCTCCTCCCCGTTTCCCTCATCACCAACAGCAGGTAGGAGGGAGAGATGGCCCCAATGGGGTCATATGAGCAGGAAAGCTGGCCCTACCCATCACCTGCTGCTGCACTTGGGAGGACAGGCCCTGCCCCTCTCACCTGGGCAGCAAAGAACAGACCCTGGTTCAGGTGAGCCAGCTCTCAGGGTGGAAGTATGGGAGAGCTGGCCCTGCAACTTCTCTGCTGTGTGGCAGCAAGGGGGGAGGGGGAGAGACAGAGACAGACAGACAGACAGAGAGAGAGAGAGACAGAGACAGAGACAGAGAGACAGAGACAGACAGACAGACAGAGAGAGAGACAGAGACAGAGACAGAGAGACAGAGAGAGAGAGAGACAGAGAGAGAGAGAGACAGAGAGAGAGAGAGAGAGAGAAAGAGAGAGACAGAGACAGAGACAGAGACAGAGAGAGAGAGACAGAGAGAGAGGCCTTCTTCCATCCTCACCCTGGCCACCTACAGGAGGCAGAAGAGCTGGCCCTGAGGCCATGAGGGCAGGTGAGCTGGCAGGCTGACCAGCTCAGATTCCTCTTGGGCCCAGCACCTACCCCACTGCTGGAGTGCATGAAGGGGCTGGTTCTACAGATCCAAAGCTGCAGGAGCTCCATGACACACAGCATCTGAGAGGAGTCCCAGTGCGGTCCCAGTACTGACAGAGTAACAGAAGCCAGAGGTCTCTCCTATCAGACCAGGGACTCATTGCAATGAACATTTGCCAGCAAAACAGTGTGAACAAAAGAGTGTACATACTGAGGGCACACTGTGACACACTAGAGCTTCCACAATGAGATGTTCTTTCTTCTGTTGGGAAGGAGGTTGCAAGGGTGGAGGACTGGTAAGAGGGACAATGCAAAGAACCAATAAAAAATTTTTTAAAAAATGGGGTGAGGAGCAAAAAATTTCAGACTGTTATACATGTTTTTCACTTGATTTTTTTCCATTACAAATATTAAGATACAATTTCCTGTCTTAAACGTGTAATCAGACTGATTACATATATCTATCAGATTAAGTGAAATCCCACTAAAGTAACCGTTAAAGAGCAGCTCTGAAAGAACCTGCCCATCACATGGGAGAAGTGGAAGCTTGGGATGCTAGGAGGCAGGTGTTACACGTTATCTTGCCAGATAATATTTGTTGTCATGTCAGAACAAAAATCAGAATTCTGGGCAAGTCAGAGCAAAGCTAAGTAAGAGGCGGCGTGTGAGCGGGCGAGAGGTGGCGCGGGCTGACAGCATCCTGCTCCTGCAGAGGCTCTGGACTCAGCCACGAGTGGCTCAGAACCATCTCCAACCCCAGTTCCAGGGGATCCAATTCATCTTCTGGTCTCCAATGGGACCAGGCATGCATACGGTGCATGGACACACATGCAGGTAAAACATAGAATAGATACAGTACAAAAACAAATAAATGTAAAAGGAGAAAGCATTTGATGTAGACAACAGAACCCCTCAGAGGCTCCAGAACTGGCAGTTAGTGTGGGGCTCTTGAATTAAAAGATGGACTAAAGACCCATCAGCTGAAAATGTTTAATACGACTTGAGACTCTTAGATTCCCATCACTTACCAACTTTACAAAGACAGGGAAAAAAACCCCTCATCAAGATGACAAAATATTAATATGAGAGTTGAAAACTAAGAGATCTGCAGATTACAGATACTAAGCACATGGAGTCCAGAGCACATAACACGTTTTTAAAAGAAGATTGAATACAAGTTCACACCCTACAAACTGAGACTCTTCTCTAGCCAGCGCCTAGAGTGCTAACACCTTCCTCGCAGTTTCTCTAAGGAATGGGACTGCCTCAAAAGCTAACAACCTAAGGAAGGCAGCACCAAGGGAAGGCTTCACAGAGAAACAGCCAATCAGACCATGCTGCTCTGAAGCTCTAGTAAATAGAAACGAATGCAGACAGGGCTTTTAAACTGCTTTCTTATGCATTTAATTTGAAAGACAACATATAACGCAAGCAAAAATAAAACCTAAAAGTAAAATGAAAATGTGGCTATGAATATTAAAAAACGTATTTTAATACTCAGAAAAATACTGAATGTACCCTTTAAAAAAGAATTTTACACTGGGTTGGTTGGGGATTTAGCTCAGCGGTAGAGCGCTTGCCTAGCGAGCACAAGGCCCTGGGTTCGGTCCCCAGCTCCGAAAAAAAAAAAGAATGTTACACTAATTTTTGCAAAGGAAAGTGCAAAAAAATTCAGAAATCAATAGTGTGACAGGGACCTGAAAAATGAAAAGGAAATTCAGAAGAGTATGTTGAAGAAGTCTCCCCAAAACACACAGAAAGTGGAGAAACTACAGAAAAGAAAGTGGTACTTTACTAAAAGTGACCCATCTGAGAGGTTTCGTATCCAAACAGTAAGAGTTACAAACAAGGATGAAGCAATCATCAAAGTCAAAATTATTGTAATGTTGCCCTGAGTTCCCATTCCATGGGTCTCTACATTAACAGTGTCTGCGTGTTATGAAGCAAACGGATAAAACATACAAACAAGATAAACCGTGACATTTCAGAATGCCCAGGACAAAGTAGATTACATACATTTTTAGGAAAAAGACAAACAAAACAAAAACAGGTTTCATATAAAGAGTCAAGAAACAAAATGGTACCCAATTTAAAAACAGAATGTTTTAAGAATTATTCTTTTGTTTTATGGGTACTTTACAGCGGGTGACTATTCTAAGTGTTCTGCTCGGATGGAAGGGTGTCCTGGAACTAGGAAGCCCAGGAACCACACAGCTCTGAGAGGAAGTCTCCTGAGCAGAGGCACTGCAGCTCCCTGGGGAGGGGATCCCCAGCTGAGTCGAGGAACTCGGGAGCCTCAGCCCCGCTGCTCCCTCTCCTCAGCCCCGCTGCTCCCGCTCCTCAGCCCCGCTGCTCCCGCTCCTCAGCCCCGCTGCTCCCTCTCCTCAGCCCCGCTGCTCCCTCTCCTCAGCCCCGCTGCTCCCGCTCCTCAGCCCCGCTGCTCCCTCTCCTCAGCCCCGCTGCTCCCTCTCCTCAGCCCCGCTGCTCCCGCTCCTCAGCCCCGCTGCTCCCGCTCCTCAGCCCCGCTGCTCCCGCTCCTCAGCCCCGCTGCTCCCGCTCCTCAGCCCCGCTGCTCCCGCTCCTCAGTCACGCTGCTCCCGCTCCTCAGCCCCGCTGCTCCCGCTCCTCAGCCCCGCTGCTCCCGCTCCTCAGCCCCGCTGCTCCCTCTCCTCAGCCCCGCTGCTCCCGCTCCTCAGCCCCGCTGCTCCCTCTCCTCAGCCCCGCTGCTCCCTCTCCTCAGCCCCGCTGCTCCCGCTCCTCAGTCACGCTGCTCCCGCTCCTCAGCCCCGCTGCTCCCTCTCCTCAGCCCCGCTGCTCCCGCTCCTCAGCCCCGCTGCTCCCTCTCCTCAGCCCCGCTGCTCCCTCTCCTCAGCCCCGCTGCTCCTGCTCCTCAGCCCCGCTGCTCCCTCTCCTCAATCCCGCTGCTCCCGCTCCTCAGCCCCGCTGCTCCCTCTCCTCAGCCCCGCTGCTCCCTCTCCTCAGCCCCGCTGCTCCTGCTCCTCAACCCCGCTGCTCCCTCTCTTTTCTTCTTCACTGCTTCTTCTTTTCACCAGGCAGCAAATCTCATAAAAGATTTATTCGAGAGTCCATGGTGTGCAGAGACACAGCCCAGAGTGTCCTCCTGGGGACAGACAGCAAGGTACTGAACAAAGGGCAGGGCTTATACAGGACTGAACTGGTATGGTTTCCTATTCAGGGACTCGTGAGTTTTCAGGCTCAGAAATTGATGGTATTTTGCTTTAAAAAAAAAAAAAAAAAAAAAAAAACCTGGAGATTGGTGGCTTTTTTTCATTTCTTTTCCTCCATCAAAACATGGGCTAGGATAGGAAGTCCTTTCTGGCCACAGGCAGCTCTGACTAAAGGCATCATGGCTGTGGAACTACTCAGGGAGGATGGAGAGGAGGTGCAACATCCTCTGTTCCTCCTGACAGCAGCAGAATGGAGGCAGGGGTGTTTTACAAATGCTGGCATTTGACAGCTCCTGTAGTGTAGTGCATCCTATGGCTGCAGGCTGGGACAGGAAGGAGGGTCAGCTCTTGAGCACACTGCTCAGGGACTATATTGATAATTTGCCTAGTGCTCTAACAGCGTAAGTTTACCAGATGCAGAGAGTTTTTGCAAGGGTGTGACATTTGGGGTTCTAAAGACTTTTCAGAGGATATACAAATGCTGGACCCCGACGTGGGGCTGGCTGGATATACAAATGCTGGACCCCAACAGTGGGGCTGGCTGGATATACAAATGCTGGACCCTGACAGTAGGGCTGGCTGGATATACAAATGCTGGACCCCGACAGTGGGGCTGGCTGGATATACAAATGCTGGACCCCAACAGTGGGGTTGGCTGGATATACAAATGCTGGACCCTGACAGTGGGGCTGGCTGGATATACAAATGCTGGACCCTGACAGTGGGGCTGGCTGGATATACAAATGCTGGACCCCAACAGTAGGGCTGGCTGCCAGGTGATGGTTGATGCAGTTGATTACTCTTGGTTGTAGTCTGTCAAGTAGCCATGTACAGAGAGAGAAGAAATTAGCTATCCTGATGGCAGAGAGCAAATTTGTCCCCTTTCCTCCCTCTGACTTTATTCATGAGTTTCTTTCTCTGGCCCTCTATCCTTCTTTCCCTCACCATTGGGGGGGGGGGTGAAAGGCAAAAGGAAAGGAAGTGGGGAAAGATGGAAAGAAACAGAACCCACAAAGTAGCCAGAGTCTGTCTACAGAGAGACTGTCTCAAAAATAAGTAAATATGCAAATAAATGGATGAATAATTTAGGGGGTAAAGCCGGGGGATAAAGGGTAGGAAAAAGGGGAACTCGCAAAGTAGCAAAGCCCAGCTAGTCCTAACAAACTGCATAAAAATGGTAAAAGATGTCAAAAAAATTAAATTAAATTTGAGATTTGAAAATAACATTATCTGTACTTACAGGTTATATTATCTGTGTAGAAAATGTCATTGAATTCATAAGGAAAAACTATTAAGAGCTCAGCAATATTGTAGGATATAAAACACACACACACACACACACACACACACACACACACACACACACACACATTTACAGAAGTCAAGGTTCAACCCAAGAAATTAAAGAGTGAAAATTCTTGCTGCGACTGCTCAAGACCATGAGTGGTCCACAGAAAGACCAATGGGTGGCACACATTTATAATGTAGCACGCCTAGGACAAGGGGAGGCAGAGACAACAAATCTGGAAGCTCACAAGCTGCTACCCTCAGTGCTGCAGCAACACAGCAGAAACAAGAAAGGCACTGCCTCAGAAGTGAAGGGCAGGAACCAATTCCTCAAAATCATTCTCTGACATACATACATGCCACAGTACATGTGTGCCTATACTCCTACACACACAGTTCAGATCTATGTGTGCACACACACAATATTTTTTTGAATTTCTGCACAAATCCAAAGTAAAGAAGAAGAAGAGGATGAGGAAGAGGAGGAAGAGGAAGAAGAGGAAGAGGAGGAGGAGGAGGAAGAGGAGGAAGAAGAGGAGGAAAAAGAGGAGGAAGAGGAAGAAGAAGAGAAGGAGGAGGTGGAGGAAGAAGAGGAGGAGGAGGAAGAGGAGGAAGAGGAAGAAGAAGAGAAGGAGGAAGAGGAGGAAGAAGAGGAGGAGGAAGAGGAGGAAGAGGAAGAGGAGGAAGAGGAGGAGGAGGAGGAAGAGGAGGAGGAAGAGGAGGAAGATGAGGAGGAGGAAGAGGAGGAAGAGGAGGAGGAGGAGGAGGAGGAAGAGGAGGAGGAAGAAGAGGAGGGGGGAGGAAGAAGAGGGGGAGGAGGTGGAGGAACAGAAGCAGTAGCACTTTGAGCTGCCCTGAAGGAAATGGGATGTTAAAAGCTTGCCAGGGCACGTGAAGTCGCTGTGCTGAGCAGCATGAAACGCTGATGAAGGAAATCACAGGCCTGCATGAGTGAGCGCAATGGCTGAGGCTGCGTGTAATCCAATCAGTATTCCGGCAGCACTTCTCCAGACACGAACGAGAATAGGAATGCAGTCTGCTTAAGACAACCTAAGGTGGGAGGAACTGCTCTTCTAACACCTCGATGTACTACAGACCCACTCCAATAGCCAAGTCCAAGTGGTCCAGGGAATGGAGCACAGCTTACAACAGCAGAAAGGATATGGAGCCTAGGAGAGCAGAGTATACCCTTCCACAGACGCCTCAGCAGAACTGGACACTTCCTCGCTCACAGGCACGGAGAGTGAGCGGCAACCTAAGCATCAGGACTCATAAGAACACTAACTGGAGATTACAAAAACCAAACTATTACTACCGTCAGAGGGAATAAAAGAAAACCTCCAATACTTAGGGCTAGGCAATGAGCTCCTAAGAGGAAAGCATGATGTATAAATTGGAAAACATGTCAAAATCTAAACTTGTTACTCTTCAAATCACCCTGGTAGCCCAGCCTGATGTCACAGACCTGCCGTCTCAGCACCTGGGAGGCTGAGGCAGGAATATTTTGAGTTTGGGGGCAGCCTAGACTACACAATGAGACTGTCTCTAAAAGAAGGCCCTACTGAGTATTTGTAAAGACAAAGATTTGGAGAAAGTGCTTGCAGTGAAGTTTGTATAAAGCCCTCCTCGGGGCTGGAGAGATGACTCACTGCTTAAGAGCACCACTGGCTGCTCTTCCAGAGGCCCCAGGCTTGACGCCCGGAAACCACATGGCAGCTACAGCTGTCTCTAACTTCGGTGCCCTCTTCTGACCTCGGTGGGACTTCACACATACAAGCAAGCAAAATACCCATACATATAAAATAATAAAAATAAATTTAAAATAAACAAACCAATAAAGCATCGTGATCATTAATAGTTTAAAAATTAGAAAATGGACACAGCATACTGTGGTACTTGGAAGTGATTAACATCACTGTGATCCCCACAGGCCCATGGAGAGTGGCACCATTACCAGCTGTGGCAAACTGGAGCAGTCTCAGTAAGACGACTGCCCCGCATCCCGGGTGCGCGGTCGCATTATACTTTTATACAATGCTCAGGAGACTGGTGAAAATGTGCAAAGCACTGCATACTGTCTACTGCAAGTCTGTAGTCTACAGTCACCTCAGTATTTATAGGAAATTATCAACCATAGAACAAAACGCTGTGCGAAGAAAATTAGCAACTACAGCAAATCCTTGGGATAGATGAGAGCCATACTCAGTCAAAACTAGATCCTGAAAAGTTAACTAAAATCATGATGACTGGACTGGACAGACATGCGAAACACGCTGATCCGTGACGAGATGACTGGAAAGACAGTGAAAAAGGAGTGGATTCAGCTCCAAGACATAGTGTGGTCACATTCAACCCAAAATGGTCACGGCCATGCAATGTGTGACACAGTGGCATCGACCACACAATGTGTAACACAATGGCACATAACTTCCAGGTCTATGAAAACCTGAAGGCATTTCCTGAGAGACCAGAGGCTTGACGCGCGGAAACTTAAGGGGAAGAAGGCCAAGAGCCTTGCAAAATCACTAATTTTTTTTTTTTTAACAAAAAGACATTAAAATATTTTCTACTCTATCTTCCTTGAAGCTCGGGAATGAAGAAGCGTTGGCAGATACAAAATTCTTCAATTACAATGATAGCAGCAAACATGTTGCTGTACTAAAGAAGATCTGTGTCAGTTCCAAGATCTTCCTAACTCTTGGACCTGCCGCATCTCTACCCACTGTATTCCGAATGCAGATTACCCTAAGAGTAGATACTGCCATACTGCTAATATGTACAAAATCTGATTGCGCCTGCCCTATACTAAGACAGTAAGAGCACTTGAAAACTGAAGGAAACTTTCTCTTACGCCCCTTATCAAAACAAAAACAAACAACACCTCCTAAGAGCCAGACGTGGTAAGACACACTTCACACTTGCCATCTCAGCAACCCTCGTGAGCTGAGGCAAGGGAACTGTCATAGTTCAATGCCGGCCTGGACTACACGGGTCTTATTTCAAAATTCAAAATAAAAATGTCTTGAGAACCAGGTTGGTAAGTAGACATTCGGTACTCTTCTTTACTCACAGACATAAAAGAATTTAAACTCTACAGAAGCCAGGCAAAGGCACTCACTCCTACCCCAGCGCCTGAGGAACGGCAGGCAGACTCCGAGCTGGAGGCCAGCAGGATCTGTACAGAAAGCTCTAGACGAGCTAAGGCTACATAATGAGATGTTATCTATTAAAACAGAACCTGCAAGTGATACCAGGGGAAGTTAAATTCAATTTAACAATAACGTCTGCTATGCTTATGCTTAACACCGTCTATTACATCTTGGAAACAGCCGCTCGGTAATCACATTACTCTATTTTATCTCTGCTTCGAAAATAAATACTCTGCAAATAAATTATAATTATTCGATTAAAATTTTGAGTTTTTTAAACAAGCCCTTCAGCGGTATCCATTAGTATTTCCCAATAAGTAAATCAAAAGTATACTAACTTATTTCTGCATGGAAAATGGTAAGAGCAAAATGGATTTTAAAAACTACTACTTTAAATAGAATAAAACAACCCTGAAAGGCCCCGGCCCCAAGTGCTGGGATTAAAGGCCCATGTCGCCATGCCCAGCCCGACGGGTAAGGCTTTAATAAACGGAAGCTAAGAACCTAAAGAAGAGCAGAGAGGAGCGAGGACATCCCTTTTCTTATTAAACCGTTGTATGCCCCACACTCTGTACAGACGTGACTCGAGAAAACCCGGGGATTGTAATTTGCATCTGCAGCACGTCACCACTCTTCCTAAAGTATCTTTTTAATCTCAAATAAAATGGACAGCACATACTGCGGTAAGGCCTTCATTATTGCAAATGTTGACGTCTGCACTGTACTCCAGTAATTTACTCATGCATTTCTTCTGTCTGAAAGAAAAAAGACAGCAACAGGTAACTATGATAGCATATGTACAATGGCAACTATTTCACTGAAATTCTAGACAGAACCACACTGAACTACAAATATCAATATTAGATAATAGCACTCTCTAAAACTTCAAACTAGCTCCAGTATATACATATTATTTTGAAGTAAAACGCCAAACTATTTTTATGACCCAATCCATTTCAACGGGACAAATTTATCATTCAGACGGCTGGGGAATTGCAGTCTTTACTAAGTAAATCAAATTAGTAGAAATTTCTAGCTTTGGCTAACCAAACGGAACAGCAATCTTCATTTGAAATTTAAAACATAATCTACTGGATAAGCAGTAGACACAGCAAATACCACAGCGTTGGATCTCTACTTTGTTGTGCCACAAACAAGGTCTGGAGAATACCATGGTGACCAAGCACCTGCTTAGCTTGCTTTGAGACCCTGGGCTCACTCTCCAGTAAGAGTAAAACCTGTAATCGGAGGATTGGTAAACTGCACACATATGTACCCCTCTCTACCCACATTCTTTTTAAATTACATTATGTGGTAAAATATATCTAACATAAAATTTATCATCTTAAACCATTTTTGTTTGGTGGACTGATTGATTCTGAGACAGGGTCTCAATACACAGCCCAGGCTGGCTGGCTGGCCTGGAATTCACTATGTAGACCAGGTTGGCCTCAAACTCATGGAGATCTCCTGCTTCTTCCTCTGAGGTAGAGACTAAAGGCATGCTCACCTTAACCACTTTTAACTGTATAGATCTATATGGTATTTTACTTCTCATAAAGGCTTCAAGACATATATATGCTTTGGCACATCAGAAATTCTTTCCTCGTAGGATTGAAAACTATTCAATTATTTGTATACACCAAATCCTCCCCATGCACGCATCAGTTGATGGGCCTGCTCTACTTCCACATCTCACCATTATACCCAACGTTGATATATATGTATCAACAAGTATCTTTTGGACCTAGCTCGACTCTTCTGAGTGTATGCAGAGGGGAAAAGGCTCGCACACTGCTCCTCGCAGCGGCTTGACCACTTTACAGTGCCACCTCCATGTGTTCCAATTTCTCCACATCGTAGCCATGTCTTGTTTTGTGTTTGTGGTTTCTGACAGTCATTATTTTCTAGCAGAGCTGGTAGCTTGTGACATTTTCTAACTCCTGAGGCTGGGCTGTCTATTCAAATAAGTCTTCTGTGTATTTCAGAACTGCCTACCTACTTCATTTTGCTCCTAAAAAGCCCTTCCAACTTGATCCAGTTCTAGCTACTCTCCAGTATTTATCTAAAATTCATCTTCATTAATAATACCTGTCCAAGATTCCTGAAAGTACGGAACCACAAGCTTAATAAAGATTCATTCTCTACTGGTATCTCTTCCTCCCTCATGGCAATCGAATTATGAGACAGACAGAGAGGTTACCGATAAATGTTCAGTACTGAACTGAGGAGCTGTGATGCAACCTCTGACAAGAAGTTACTAATAATCTCATTGGCTAAAGCATAATAAAGTAATCGTGTATATCGTGCATATACTATGTAATATATACCTAACACAGTATTTGGTACATAGAGTACATAACATATATTTCATCAACTAGCTCAACAATGTTGTATGTCATGGATTATATAACTGTTCACTTAATCAAGTGAGTGACAAGCACAGGCAGTTGCACAGGAATTCTAAGTAAACCGTTATCAACTGATCATTAATAAGCGTTCAACTTATGATAAATACTTAGCATTACAAAACTGCTTTTCTCATTTTGATTTCTGCACTTGAAATGAGATTGAATCTCATTTAAAAATGTTAATTACACTCAAAGAAATGGAACACAAAGCCTAGAATAAATGCTGACGTTCCCATATTTACAAAGTTTCTTAACAATGCAATAACAAAGATCGTAGAAATTCATAATAAACATAATCGTAAGAAATGCACCTGACAGCTCCAGTAAGCAACTAATACCCAACTCCAATGGATACATATCCAAAACGCGTATATCTCAGAGTTAGGGAAAGCCATACAACCCAGGCAGAAAAACCATGCAGGCCTTAAGACCAGGACATTTGCTGTGTGACAGTGTCTTCCACATACAACAAGAAAGACACATCTATGAATCTCAAAAATACGGTTCTCTAACTAAAGAGGAATAGCATAATGCCAACACCAGTTGACATGACCATGGGACAGGGATTCCACACAGTCTCACCTTAGATGAAGGGCTTCAGGTGGTCAATGCCTCTGAGAGAGAATCAGTCTCCTACAGAGATGAGCTCACACGGATCACACGTGGTCAGCACTGCACAGACACACAGCTCACACGGATCACACGTGGTCAGCACCGCACAGACACACAGCTCACACGGATCACACGTGGTCAGCACCGCACAGACACACAGCTCACACGGATCACACGTGGTCAGCACCGCACAGACACACAGCTCACACGGATCACACATGGTCAGCACTCCACAGACACACAGCTCACACAGATCACACGTGGTCAGCACTGCACAGACACACAGCTCACACAGATCACACGTGGTCAGCACTGCACAGACACACAGCTCACACGGATCACACGTGGTCAGCACCGCACAGACACACAGCTCACACGGATCACACGTGGTCAGCACTCCACAGACACACAGCTCACACGGATCACACGTGGTCAGCACTCCACAGACACACAGCTCACACGTGGTCAGCACTGCACAGACACACAGCTCACACAGATCACACGTGGTCAGCACTGAACAGACACAGCTCACACGGATCACACATGCTCAGCACTGCACAGACACACAGATCACACGGATCACACGTGGTCAGCACTGCACAGACACACAGCTCACACGGATCACACGTGGTCAGCACCGCACAGACACACAGCTCACACGGATCACACGTGGTCAGTACCGCACAGACACAGCTCACACGGATCACAAGTGGTCAGCACTGCACAGACACACAGGTCACACAGATCACACGTGGTCAGCACCACACACACAGCTCACACGGATCACACGTGGTCAGCACTGCACAGACACAGCTCACACAGATCACACGTGGTCAGCACTGCACAGACACACAGCTCACACCGATCACACGTGGTCAGCACTGCACAGACACACAGCTCACACCGATCACACGTGGTCAGCACTGCACAGACACACAGCTCACACGGATCACACGTGGTCAGCACTGCACAGACACACAGCTCACACGGATCACACGTGGTCAGCACTGAACAGACACACAGCTCACACTGATCACACATGGTCAGCACCACACACACAGCTCACACGGATCACACGTGGACAGCACTGCACAGACACACAGCTCACACTGATCACACGTGGTCAGCACAGTACAGAACAGCTCACACGGATCACACGTGGTCAGCACTGCACAGACACACAGCTCACACGGATCACACGTGGTCAGCACCGCACAGACACACAGCTCACACGGATTACACGTGGTCAGCACTGCACAGACACACAGCTCACACGGATCACACGTGGTCAGCACTCCACAGACACACAGCTCACACAGATCACACGTGGTCAGCACTGCACAGACACACAGCTCACACAGATCACACGTGGTCATCACTGCACAGACACAGCTCACACGGATCACACGTGGTCAGCACTGCACAGACACACAGCAAAGCAAAATGCACACAATAGCCTGGGTCTGCTCACAGACTTCCCTTTAGGCTGATGCAGCCCTGGATACCATTACACACATGTACGGATATATGTATTATACATATATAATATATAAAGGTAACAATAATTAAAAGCTCATGGACTTGGTGAGAGGACTGGAAAGAGTTGGAGGGGAAGGGAAGGGGTGGGAATGATGAAGGTACAGTGCTCAGATAGGAAATTCTCAAAACAATAAAATTATTAAATTCTTTAAAAACGTACTGTTCCAAATGTGGGCCTGTGACTGTGCCCATAGAGATGGAATTGTAAGGCTATTCGGAGTCCAACACAGATCACTGGCCTAGCTCCAAGATAAGTGGTCAGGTGGGAATGGGGCAGGGAAACAGGCCGAAGGAGCTTTAACGTGGGCTGGTTGAAAAAACGTACCCATGTAAGGCCCTCCCTTCCAAAAACAGCAGCAAAAGGTACGGGCGAGCCAGGGGAGAAGCCTATCCTACCTCCTTATTTAGTCCACACCTCCACTTTCCACAAGCTCAGTCGAAACTCAACAACTGAGCAGCAATGTTGCTGGGATTTCCTGATAAAATATTAAGGCCAGTTTTGCTCTTTATGAACTCGTAATTTACCCTCCAAATATTTTTAAACTCATGTTTCAAACCTGACCAATCTGTAACCTACAGATAAATGATAATGTATAATTCTTTTGGTTTATGCAACTTTATTGAAGAAAAATAAATCAATTACTAGAAGAGCTATCAGTTGGGCGCTCATCCACTGGCAATTCGCATCAGTGCTATATTAAACAGCACTGGAAGATAGATTAGCTAATAGCTCCAAGCCGCCTAACAATTTAAACAAAAATTACAAAATGTTTTGAGACCCTGTTTTAGTATACAAAGAATGTCTGACTTCCAATTTCCTTCTCTGTAGAACAAGAACAGGTCATTCCTTTAATGACATGCAAAAATACATCCCATTTTCTGTTCTGCTGATGCTATAATTCAATACCAATTCTCCAGCCACATCAGTTATGAGCATAAAGCATATCACGTAACCTCAAATCTCTAACAGTGGAAGGTTTAGACAAGAATAGATGCTGCTGGAATAATGCGGCTTCCTTTGATGTGACAGCTGGGCATCCGTCTCCCTCCCCTCAGATGGCTTCTTCAGCATGCTAGAGCAGTGAGGATTGGTTTAGTCTCATAACCAAGTTAGAGCAAGACACTGGCCACATAATACACATGCTCCAGTTTTTAAAAATCCCTGAATCTTGGGCAACTGTTATCTTATTCCTTTCTGCTCTGTGACACTGCTGAGGAAGCATGGGTGAAGGCTCTCATCACCCTGCTGTCATGTCTACGTCAGAGTCTCCCAGAGAGCTGGAACAGCTGCGGAAGCTCTTCATGAGAGGGCTGAGCTTCAAAACAACGACAAGAGTCCGAGGAGCCTTATGAGCAATGAGGAACACTCACTGACTGTGTGGTAATGAGAGATCCAAACACCAAGAGATCCAGGGGCTTTGTGCTTGTCACGTACACTGTGGAGGAAGCGGATGCTGCCATGAATGCAAGGCCACACAAGGTAGAGGGAAGAGCTGTGGCACCTAAGAGAGCTGTGACATGGAAGATTCTCAGAGCCCAGGTGCCCACTTAACTGTGAAGAAGATCTCTGGTGGTGGTGGTGCTAAAGAAGACACTGAAGAACGTCACCCACGAGATTATTTTGAGCAGAATGGGAAAACTGAAGTGATTAAAATTATGACTGAGAGGGGCAGTGGAAAAGTGGGGCTTTGCTTTTGTCACCTTTGATGACCATGACTCTGTGGATAAGATTGTTATTCAGAAATAGCATATTGTGAATGACCACAACTGTGACGTAAAAAAGGCTCTGTGGAAACGAGAGATGGCTAGTGCTTCATCCAGCCTGAGAGGTCGGGGTGGTTCCGGAAACTTTCGTGGTGGTTACGGAGGCGGGTTTGGTGGCAGTGACAATTTTGGTTGAGGAGGGAACTTCAATAGTCGTGGTGGCTTTGGTGGCAGCTGTGGTGGTGGATATGGTGGCAGTGGGGATGGCTATAATGGATTTGACAATGACGGCAGGATTTTGGAGGTGGTGGAAGCTACAATGACTTTGGCAATTACAACAAGCAGTCTTCAAACTTTGGGTCAATGAAAGGAAGAAACTTCGGAGGCAGGAGCTCTGGCCCTCATGGTGGCCGAGGCCAGCGCTTTGCCAAACCACGAAACCAAGGTGGCTATGGAGGTTCCAGCAACAGCAGTAGCTATGGCAGTGGCAGGAGGTTCTAATTACAGCCAGGAAACAAAGCTTAGCAGGAGAGGAGAGCCAGAGAAGTGACAGGGAAGCTACAGGTTACAACAGATTTGTGAACTCAGTCAAGCACAGTGGTGGCAGGCCTAGCTGCTACAAGGAAGACATGTTATAGACAATACTCATGTGTGTGGGCAAAAACTCCAGGACTGTATCTGTGACTAATTGTAGAACAGGTTGTTTTAGTTTCTGTTCTGTGGAGAGTGTAAAGCATTCCAACGAAGGGTTTTACTGTAGACCTTTTCACCCATGCTGTTGATTGCTAAATGTAAAAGTCTGATCATGAAGCTGAAAGAACGTCTTTTATTTTCTTAGGGAAAAAAAAAAAAAAAAACAGGCCACTGTCCACCTGACAGAGCAGGTCAGCAGATACACACTGTCCACCTGACAGAGCAGGCCGACAGAATACACACTGTCCACCTTACAGAGCAGGTCAGCAGATACACACTGTCCACCTGACAGAGCAGGCCGACAGATACACACTGTCCACCTGACAGAGCAGGCCGACAGATACACACTGTCCACCTGACAGAGCAGGTCAGCAGATACACACTGTCCACCTGACAGAGCAGGCCGACAGAATACACACTGTCCACCTGACAGAGCAGGCCGACAGATACACACTGTCCACCTGACAGAGCAGGTCAGCAGATACACACTGTCCACCTGACAGAGCAGGTCAGCAGATACACACTGTCCATCTGACAGAGCAGGCCGACAGATACACACTGTCCACCTGACAGAGCAGGCCGACAGATACACACTGTCCACCTGACAGAGCAGACCGACAGATACACACTGTCCACCTGACAGAGCAGACCGACAGATACACACTGTCCACCTCATAGGGACAGTTGAGGAAAGCAAAAGAAACCAAACTAAACCAAGCAAAAGGACAAAATTCTCATTATTTACACTTCAGTGTAAACAAATTTGATTTCATACTTCAATTATATTTAAAGAAAATAATTTTTAATAGTTTTCGTTTTGTTTTGTTTTGATGGAGATGAGGCTTCTTTGTGTACCCCTTGCTATCCTGAAACTCACTTTGTAGACCAGGCTAGCCTAAAACTCAGACATCTGCCTCCCTCCACTTCCCAAGTGCTAGAATTAAGGTTTGCACCACTACTGCCTGGCTAATAAAGGAGAAAACCTCCTTCGAGGCCTCATTTTCTTTTATTACCTTTTTATTTACCATGCATGTGTGCCACGGCCTGTCTCTGAAAGTCAGGAGGAATACTTGCAAGAGTCCCTTCTGTCTTTCCACTGGGTGGAAACTTAGGTCGTCTGGCTTGATCATTGGCACCTTTACCGGGAAAGCCACTTTGCAGGCCCCATAAAAAGCTAGTTTTGAGAATGTCAACACTCCAGAAGTATTGAAATCCTGAGTCACTTAGCAAACACCTAGTAAGGACCTCCATATTGTACAAGGCAACATTCAATATGTAGTAAAAGATAAAATATTTAAGAGCTGAATGTCACAAGTACTCTTGGTAAGCATAAGAAAGGCGTCTAAGAAGAGAATACATTGTCTGCACCTTTTCCTCTTGCTGATAACTAAGGGAATTATGCATTAACTGCCCTACTTCTGTATCTCAAAAATGCTAATGTCTTTTCCATTACCGTTGACAGTAATGACCAAAGTACTTTGTATGTTCTACTTAAGGGCCTTTATTTCACAAGCACTGTACTTGAACAGTGTTTCCAGAAGAACAAGGCCATCCTGTCTTTTGAGTCTGACACCTTGGTCCTCACATGATGTGTTTAAAAGAGCTTTTTAACCCCTCCCGTGCACCAAGCTGTCCAAACCTCTGTGGCTGTCCAAAAGCATTGTAAGATATGTAACCATTCAAGACAGACCTGTCATTATCCTGCCGATATCATCAGTGTACCTACTAAGTGACTAACAATTGTCTTCAAATGTGACACACAACATACCTGATGTTCAAATACTTGCTTACTTGGTCCTTGGTTATTTACCAATTAGTGCGCAGTTAACCTGCCTCACTCACTCATGAAGTGGACAGTCAGAGAGGCCTCAGCATGGACACTACAGCTTTCCCTACCCGACGAGGCAGAATCATGGCTCATTAGCTTCTTGGTTCAATATATGTACACCTGTGCCAAAGCACTGGCCTCAGGCCAATGGAATGGACGGTTTCATCTCCATAACCATTTCATGTATGTGACCACCTCAATCACACACAGTAGCTGCTCAGAAAATAAAAACATCTGCAAGTTTAATTAAAAGACTCACAACAGGGAAGTAGACTGAAGAGAAAAAGATTTATGAATCTAAATTCCTCAAATCCTAGATCAAAAACTGGTTATCATTTTAAATTTTATTTGAAATGATTTTTTTTATTTTCCTAATAAGCAAATAATATGTGCTTATTAAAGTCCTGCTGGATTGGGGACGCTACCAAAATGATGGTTTATTTTAGTATCATATCTTACACAACCCAGGACCATCTGCTGCAACTTAACTTTTTTCAAACCTTATTTTTAAAAAAATGATGGTTCTTAAACACTTAACTTCCCTTCTAGCCCACCACCGGCCAGAGGAAATAGAAAAGAAAGGAAGGGGGTTGGGGGAAGTGAACCTGTTTAGGAAGGTTCTTTGGAGCAGATCCCATCCGTTGTCTAGAAATCAGGAGTTCAGTTCACAGGCCATCAGCGGCAGCTCGATCCACTCGCAAACACTTCATGGATACATCGGCAGTCCTGTTCGGTAGAGTCAGGATAGCAAACAGGAATCTGCAGCAGTGGCACTGCCCAGCAGAGACAGCCAGGCCTCGACTCAACACTAGTGAGTAGGAGCGACCAGGGCCAACAGGAATGCCAGGAAAAGTTCTCGGTTGTCCTCTCTCAGGGAAGATCAGTGAAGACTCGAGACCAATAAGCATTGTACAGCTAGCTCTAACAGCAAGCCAAGCTCGGCCTCAGCCTCCATTACTGTCCTTCAAGTCCTTTTTATACTCCCTTCAAACATCATGTATCCTCCACAGGTCTTGCCTAACACCTCAGCTGACATCACTCGGTCAATCAGCCCAAATCCACTGAAGCAGCAACAAGCCACCATGGCCACCTCCAGCAGTTTTTTGGTGCATTTCTCTCTACGGTGTCCTGACAAACGGAGCTCAACTACGCGATGTAAGATGGACCGATACATGCATGTCATTAGTGACGATTCCTTCACCACGTGTCCTTTCACATGCTGGCTTTAGCAGAACATCCTTTCACTTGTATCTGCTTCAGCAAAATGTTTCTTCACGACTCTGCCTTAGCCGTTTACCTGTGTCTACTCCAGGAAAACACTCCTTCACTTGTTTCCCCCAGCAAAACGCCTCCACACAACTCACTTTCCAAAGAACTGGTAAGTTTTCACTTCAGTCTGCTCTGGGGGTAGCACTACCAATAGCAGGATGGATCCTACTACAACAATCATTGATCAGGAAGATGTGCCAGAGCTGCCTACATGCCAACATGACCGAAGCATTTCTCCAGTGACGCTCTCTCCAGATGACTTAGCTGGGTCAAGTTCACAAAGATCTAACCAGCACAGGATAAGGACAGAGAGATGGAACATTGGAAATGTGGCAGAAAAAGACAGGAAACAGCACCAGCAGCATCAAAGGGCTTAAAATAGCATACAATAACAGTGAGATTGGTCAATGACCAGAATTATCAGGAATAGGCAAACACATATACCTAATACGCCATCTCTAGGTTTTCACATTTTGGAAATACTAGTATTGCGTGGGTTTGGTTGTTTGGTTAAACACACTGACTTAGGAAGCTTTTCACACAGTTGTGATTATGAGATCTAAAGTCACCTGAGAAGCCTCTGGCCAACGCCAGTCCCCGATTGTAATCCTGGCCAACCCGAGTAGAGGCAGTGAGCTGAGCGGCACAGCAGCACCCGTTGCTCTGCTTCCTGCCTATGAATGTGATGTCATCAGCTTCTCCCGGCTCCCAGCACCCTCATTTTCACACCATGATAAACTGAACACCCCAGCTGTGAATAAAATAGGCCCTTTCTCCCTTAAATTGTTTTTGTCAGAGTACAAGGGCAACAAGAAAACATAAAATAGACTGTCATTATATCCAAATAATGATAAATCTCCAAAAGGAAAAACTATCAGAAAAATTCAGTAAATTATTAAATATAATCATCATTTGCAAATTCAATAAAATTATGAGACTAATTTTGAGGAGAAAATCCTTAAAAGACTAAAAACAGTTATAAAAATACACACATCATATTTGAATTTTTCTCAAGATAAACACTGGGAAGAAAACCAATCTAAACTGAGTACCCTGCAAACTCCCAGGCCTGCCTGGGCATGCGTGCTTATAGAGACGAGCTCACCCGTTCCTAGCGGCCAGATGAAGGGGCGTACAGCCTGAAATGTCTTGGTAGTTGGGGTTTGCTCCTTTCTTTAACAGAAGAACCAAGCACTCCACAGATCCACAGCTAAAACAATATAAAAGACAATCAGGTACATTCAAAGAGCCCGTCAAACACTGTCTTTTAAGGTCCCAATTTACCTACCATTTAACTCATAACAGAAATGAATTACCCTCCACCTTCTAAATATTACATTCTATTATGAACGCAAGTTCAAATAAAGTAAAATGAACAATTCGTTTCTGAAAGAAATGAAACAATATTCTTGACTTTCTGGCTTTCCCGGAGCTAGTTAATCATGAACAATTAGTTGCAACATTGCCACCTAATCCTGAAAGGAAAACTGGTATCAATCAGTCAGTGTCAGATGTGGGTAAGAAGATACTCTCTCCTAGCTAAGTAGTATAATCCACTGAGTGCACATGCATCCACCATGCCGCTTTATCCATTATAGTAGTAAGGTAAAAGAAATGCTGGTGAATACACTCTCTACACATATCCCACACTCTCACATATCCCACACTCTCACATATCCCACACTCTACACATATCCCATGCTCTACACATATCCCACGCTCTACATATATCCCACGCTCTACACATATCCCACACTCTATACATATTCCACACTCTACACATATCCCACACTCTATACATATTCCACACCCTACACATATCCCACACTCTATACATATCCCACACTCACATATCCCACACTCTATACATATCCCATACTCTACACATATCCCACACTCTATACATATCTCACATTCTACACATACCCCATACTCTCACATATCCCACTCTACACATATCCCATACTCTCACATATCCCACACTCCCACATATCCCACACTCTACACATATCCCACACTCTACAGATATCCCACACTCTCACATATCCCACACTCTACACATATCCTACATTCTACACATATTCCACACTCTCTATAGATATCCCACACTCTACAGATATCCCACTCTCACATATCCCACACTCTCACATATCCCACACTCTACACATATCCCACACTCTACACATATCCCACACTCTACAGATATCCCACTCTCACATATCCCACTCTACATATCCCACACTCTACAGATATCCCACACTCTCACATATCCCACACTCTACACATATCCCACACTCTACACATATCCCACACTCTCACATATCCCACTCTCACATATCCCACACTCTACACATATCCCACACTCTCACATATCCCACACTCTACACATATCCCACACTCTACACATATCCCACACTCTACACATATCCCACACTCTCACATATCCCACACTCTACACATATCCCACACTCTCACATATCCCACACTCTACAGATATCCCACACTCTACACATATCCAGACAATCCCTACACCCCACCTAAAGCAAGCTACAAGCTCATTAACATGAGACACGAATTCCATACCAAGGCCAACAATGCCTGAAGAGCATGGCACATCAAGGGCTAAAGAGGACACAGCCCCCTCAGCTGCCAACTCTCATTGTTCTCCATAGCTGCTGTAAGGCAACTGATCCAAAGCTTCCACCCTTACTCTAGACCAGTTTAATGTCAAACATTTCAGGCTTACTTTGCTGCAATGTGAAGCAAGCTTCTCTTCACACGTCCAAATGCATAATTGACATCAAATTTTGAATTTGATAGGAGTTCAGAAACAGACCTATACCCCCCAAAAAATAAAAAGAACTGATGATACATAAATAATGAAAACATTTTTAAACAGTAAATCAAGGCAAGAGCTCTTTAACAATAGTTATTGATCCCAATGGCTCTCTATCTGAAGACCAAGCACCAATACAACATTGTCCGAAAGCTAACAGAGGAAAGACAGCATGGTGGCACAGATGTAAGAAGCCAGTGCCTCCTCACCTGTGCTGATCCTCACCTGTGCTGATCCGCCATCACCATTGGCATTAATGTGTAAACAGCAGTCTCGTTATCTGGGTGAAAAAACAAACAAGAAGAGGATTCAAGTATCTCCTGCTTTTACAACAGATGGTGTAAACAGCTAGTTTCTCCAGCTGCAAAGAAGTCCCCCACGGCAGAACATCAAACACACTGCAAATGACAGCAGAGTTTCTCAGCTCCTTGGCTGTTTATGCCCCCTACACTGCCACAGAAAAGCTTAGCTTGTGGTATAAGACAAAACTGGAGAACTAGTATCTCCTCTAACTTTAACATGTGACATTTTATTTCCAAAAAGATGGGGTTTTTAGACATATTTTATTGTGTAAGCATAATTAGAGAAATTTTTAAGAAACTTAGGAAATTTTAACATGCCAATTTTAAATATCAGGGCATTAAAAGATATGTATAATAATTCTAAATAATAATTCTGAAATAATTCTAAAACCTTAACTATATGCCAGGCTTGGTGGCTCTACCAAAATCACAGAACTCCAGAGGGGAGGCAAAAGGCCTGCTACACACTGTTCCAGGCCAGCCTGTGCAACACCTTTTCTCCTCCCTACACCCACAACCACCCCCCAAATGAAGAGACGGGAGTAGACAGTAGAAGAACAAATACGATATGAAAACAAAAGGAGGAACACTAGGGAAGGATAGGCTTAGCGGGTATAAACAACAGGGAGATAGGGGGAGGAGGGGGGCAAAACAAGTATGTGTGAAAATGGAAAAAAAAAACCTAAATGAATGGCAAGACGTCTCAGGGTAAAGACTACCTGAAGCTCTAGGGAAGAACCAGCGCCTGGATCCATGTCAGGTAACTCACAGTGACACTAGTTCCAAGTGATCTGACCTCCTCTTCCGACCCTCACGGACACTCAAACAGGTATACAATCACACCCACACAGGCACAGACAGACAGACAGGTGAATATCTTTACTAAGAAAGAGACCTTAACTATATACTTACTGCCTTACATTCTTAAGACTTACATTCATACATTTCTAGATAAAAGGACAAACACTGTGGCTCAAAAACTATCAACCTCTACCAGGCTGGAAAGGTGTCTCTGTGTGTGAAAGCAGCTGACACACAGGCATGAGGATCTGAGCTCTGAACCCGACACCCATATAAAAGTGCACCCCAAACCTCAGCCCTGCCAGACATACAGACAGTTGCTGAGGCTTAAAGTCTACCCATCCAGCCTAGGCAATGGACAGACACACACACACACACACACACACACACACACACACACACACACACACAGCATCTGAGGTGCCACATTGCATTTATATTGCTTTTCAGCCAGTGTTTTGAACTTTTTCTCTTGCATTACTAACGGTATCATATTATTTTAGAGATTTTACTTAGCCTTTAAAATACTGAGGCTTATACCAAAGTCTCTCCCAAAAGTTACAATGGAAAAAGAATAAATTTACAGTAAATACCCCAGTACCTAGCACTTCAATGGACTGATAATAAATGATGTCATTAGAATAACTCCTACAATCCACAGAGAAGGCATTCTCCCCCAGTCCGATTATCAGAAGACACCTGACAAAGCCAGGCAGTGCTGCAAAACTCATGAGCAGTCCTCCTTACAGAGGTCAGGAGCTGCACTAGGAAATGATGGGGCACGGGGAGACTTGAGAGCCAACCAGACGTGGTGGAGGGTCCTGGAGTACATGCTCAAGCGGACAGCAGTGGAAGGCTGACCTCTAATCCAGGCTACAGTGGAGCTCACAGTGGCACTGTGCAGGTCGTGGCTTAGATTTGACGACTGCGCTACGGCTGGGTCTCTACAACTAAACAGCTAACACGACTTAACTAAACAACTAACACGACTTAACTAAACAGCTAACACGACTTGTTTACAAACACAGTTTTCTCACTGTGAGAGAAACAAACACAACATTAGCCACTTTCCAGTAAACCACTACTAGTAACAATAGTCACATGGTTGTGCAACAGAGTTCACACTTTCTAGAAGTTTTTAGAGATATTAAGTCTTTCAGCTTGTTTTTTGTTTTGTTTTGTTTGTTTGTTTGTTTGTTTGTAAAAGGGTTTCTCTGTCTAACAGCTCTGGCTCTCCTGGAACTCTGTGTAGACCAGGCTGGCTATGAATTCAGAGATCTGCCTGTGTCTACCTCCCAGTGCTGGGACTAAAGGCGTGCACCACGGCAGCAGACATAAGACATTAATTGAGAGATGGATCAGATAAACACAATATGCTGACCATGAGTACTGAGTGCAGCAAAGCAGCCTGAACAGCCGAGATGCTTGCCATGGTGAACTGCTTCCATAGCACGAGAAGCCCTGTGACCCTGGCTTTGATCCCAGCTCTAACACACACTTTTGAAAGGAGAAAAATAAGCACGCGCTGGTCAAGAACAATTTAAAAAAAGAGAGAGTGCTAACTGTATTGATGCTGATAATGGCATAATCATTATGTTTAAAGGTATGCATTAAGAAATAGAGGACTGAGTCACATATAGGGAATAGAGAAATTTATTACCATTTCATAATTTTACTATTTGTTGAGTATAAACATGAAAACCAATTGTTAATCAACATTCCCAACTTCAGTACATGGATATAATTCAACTACAAAAATAATAATTTAATAAACAAAACATACTATATCTTTCTTTTGGGGGATGTGGGTGAGATTGGATCGCAACAGGTTGGCCTTGAATTCTTTCTGTGTAACCAAAACTAGCCTCCTGCCTCCACCAAAGGCATCACCTTAAACACCACATATAAGAGATCTTTTATATCACATCTGCCTTATAAAATAGACACCATGATCCCTATGTCGCCCTAAAAGGCCAGCTGTGTAATGTTGGCACTTAAGTGACTGATTCCAGAGCCGCAACCATACATTACATAACAGCCAGTGTCCTCTCTGCACAATTCCAAAAGGTCTACAATACAATTATCTTAATATATGCACTATAATTATTTTATCCACTTCTTTAAAATGCTGATGGCAGCCCAGCAAACTGTTGTCACCACCTACCACCGGTCATCATGAGGGCTGAAAATACTGCCCAAGTTTCTGCTGATGTCCTGGCACTCTCTCACATTACCACTTGGAGCTTCTAACCCATGACAATCCCAGTCACGTAACCTCCTAACAAACTGTCAGAAACAGGTAATACCTGTACCTGTGAGCCTGAATGATTTAATCATGACAGTACAAGCCTAGCTCGACAGACCGCTCACACCTACAATCTCCACATTTGCCGTGAGTTTGAGACCAACCCCTGAGTACCAGGCTGCCCAAGGCCACACGATGGCTGCCCCAAGAAAACAAAACAAATTAAAGCACACAGCTTAAGTGAGCATCGAAAGTTTGCATTAATTATATTTATAAAGCTTATAGTGACACGGACCTTATGTTTTTAAGTTACAATGAAGATACAGATCATAGCCAGGCCTGGCATCTATCTCACACCTTTACTCCTATCCAGCACTAAGGAGGCAGAAGCAGGCAGATAGCTGTTGAGTTCCAGGCCAGCCTTGTCTACATTTGGTGACCCTATGTCTCTCAAAACAAGATAGATATGGATACACAGAAGGATGGATGGACAGACAGATGATAGATCACAAACATTAAATGTAAGGATAATAAAATAACAACTGTAATGTTAAAGTAAGACTATCAAAGGGCTGCTCCTTCAGGGTATGCAGGTTCAATTCCTAGCACCCACATGATGGGTCACACTATCTCTCACTCCAGACCCAAGGGACCTGACACCCTCTTCTGCCCTCCACCATCAGGAAAGTGTAGAACACACATACATTTAGGCAAAAACACCAATGTGCATAAAGCAACTTTTAATTAAACATTTTTAAGAGACTAAGAATAGTCTCAGATGCTTCCTTCTCCACATCCATAGGATACCTTGAAAAGCAGGAACAGAGCGCCTTCTAAGGGGTGAGAAAATCAGATAGGTCGGCCACGTTTATTACCATGGTTTTAGGACTTAATTAACAGAAAACTGACCCGAGTGCTCCATTCACTAGACCTTTATGTCCTCTTCAAACTTAGGATATCTTTCTCTTAGGCAGTCTTGAATGGAAGTCGTCTATCAGAATCCTCCGCTCTCATTCCTTCCTTGTATTTGTCCTTCTCTTTTACTACCTGACAGGATTTGCCTTTATGTGCACGGAGTTTTCCCCAGCATTTGTCCAGCAGAACCTGGTGATTCCACCTTGCTGGGGTGAGTGACCACAGGCAGCTGAGCCATTAGCCTTTCCTCACAGCACCACGTAGATGACATCTTCCTTCTGTAGACCTAGATTACTTCTACCAATCTGCTGGCCTCTGTAACGTCCTCAGACAAACTGACCTTCGCCATCCTTTCAAATGGGCACAGACAGGACACCAGACTTCTGTCTCAGCTCTCTGAAAAGTATCTTCCTCCACGTGTGAAAAGGACACTGAGATGCCTTTTACTGTTCCTGCTTTGGTCAGAAGTCAGGATGAACTTCTATTCGACTGCAATTGCCGCTCCAGCAGTGACTACCAAAGGGGAAAGATGTGCTGTTCTTGTTGTGGTTGCTGCTGCTGCTGCTGCTGCTGCTGCTGTTGTTGTTGTTGTTTTAAAAGCTGGCAATTATTCTGACCGTGATTCAAATATATACGCTAAAATGCACTCAAATTCTATCCTATTAAACAAACTACCCTCAATGTAAATCTAAGTTTAGCTTTCTCCACATAGTGCACAACACAAGTGAGCCTTCCAAAGCTCAGAGAAGCCGTATCTCCAACATGAGTTCTTTGCCTTCCCTCCTCTTCCTTCACACTTTGTCCTCCCTGCATGGGATGACTCAACCACAGACTCCCCATCACTCGGTAGTGATACAAGGGCATCTCTCAGTACCCCAGTCGGTATATCAAGTACCTACGCGTTCGTGCTGGACAGCCAAGTTAATTTTAGGGTGAAAGCTGATTACAAACATACTGTAACAATTTATTCTGATTATAATTAGATGTTTATTGACTGCTAAATTATAACGAAGCAAAAAAAATTGATTTCTTCATTTTAGAAAGATCTTATCGCTTCTGTTCAATCTTTTTTATCATTATCAGTGTGTTCCAAAGACCGCTCATGGAGGCCAGAGGACTACTTTGTGGAGACAGTTCTCTCCTTCTGTCTCTACCTGAGGTCTAGGGATCAAAGCCAGGTAGCCAGGTCTAGGGAGGGGGCAAGTCCCTTCACACAGTGGCCCATCTCACCAGCCCCTGTTCAGCCGTAAAATGCAAACACAATAATTTGTATTTTTAGAATTGACTGAACATGATTCAAAAAGATTCATCAAAACAAAGATAAATTCAAAGAACAAAATGAACAAATCCACTGTAGTCAAATGAAGATTTGTAATCAACGAGATGTAGGCATATGCCATTTTTGCCTAGCAACAAGAGAAAACACTTTATTTATGATTGTAATATTCAAGTCTGCAAGCACTCAGACTGCTGACCAGAACTTCCCAAAGAACAGGTTAAGAAACTAGTAATTAAAGTCTTTTCGGTGTTGGTTATATAATTAAATCCTGCTCATCTTCCAGGAACAAACGCAAAGGAAGCAGAAGACTAAGTCTTAAGGACAAAGCTGCTCCTCAGAAGATCAGTAAAAAAAATTAAAATTTAAAAAAGCAAGTTTCATTCATCCTACCGAGCTCTGCCAAATTATTAGATATATTTATGGATACACATCCGTGATGTTTTCTAAACACAAAACAAGACACTGTAGGAAATATGTTAGGTAAAAATGCTAACACTGTTGACTATTGAGAATGGAATGACAGATTTTTCTTTATTTTTATTATCAAATTTTTCTACAATTAAAATATAAGAATATTTAAAGCCAGGAAATATTATCAAAGCCGTTTATACCATATTTATGCAAAATGCCGGATACACGTTAGCAATACAATTAGCAGTGTCCAACCTACACACACAGCCTTCATCAGCTGTTATCAACAGATAGCATGACATCAGAAAATACATGAGAGCAGTCCCTAGTGAAAGATTCACAGAAGGAAAGAGGGAAAAGTTGAAGCTGATGTTTACTTCCTGAAACCAGGATTGTTCTAAATTAACTTTATCTAAGTATGTTGCTTCATTCTAGCAACGTAACAAAAAATATTTTTGAGAAAACAGTTGCCACATTTTCTCTACTCAGAATCATAAAGAATAAAACTTTTCCAAAAAAAAAAAAGTATCCCCAAACTCACGAACTGCACTTTTCTTTTCATCCCTCTGCTTGGCTAACTAAAACGAAGTGTGGGGTCGGGTGGGGAGTGGAATAGAGCGAACTAAGCAGGGCAAGGTAGCCTAATGCCTAGAATCCAAATTCTTGGAAGGCTGAGGCAGGAGGCTCTCAAGTTTGCAGCCAACCCGGGTTTTGCTACCATGTCTCACTGCCACTAAAATTAGTCTGACTTCACAAGGCACCAAACAACGCCCCCACCCCCGCCCCATCTCCTCCATTTGGAGTTTTCCAAAGCAAAAGTTCAGAACACAGCTTTTATTCCTGTGTGAAGTCACCCCCCAGTTCTCACCCAGCCCACTCAACACAAGTCTGCAGGACGACATAAAAGCAGGCAAGGCTCTGGAAGAAATGCTCGCTACACCAACAGAGCTTCACAAATACCTGTCTGGTGGCTGACAACCTTTGTCTATGGCCAAAACTGAGCGGCGCCCCGTATTTAAAATAAATACTACCCCACTCTGCAGCTTAAGCAAACCCTGCGCGTCCCCAGCCCGCGCCCGTGCGAAGAGCCACCGCACCCTTTCCCCGTGCGGGGCCAGACCCCGCAGGCATTTCCGCTCGGACCGAACCCCAAAGGGCAGCCCGTCCCCGCCCGCGCTCGCCGCGCCCCCGCGCCTCCTGCCGATCCCCCAAGCCTGCCAGCCTCTGAAAAGTGCAGCGCGCGTTCTCCGGGCGCCTCACCCTCGGGCAGCTCCACGGTGCGCGCGCGGCGCAGCGAGCGCGTCAGACGGTTGAGCTGCTCCATCGCTCTCTCCATCCTCGGCGCGGCCTCCGCGAAGCCCCCGCCGTCCCCGCGGCCTCCGCGACCGGCGCCCTACATCCCGGCACAGGCCGAGTCCGCGGGCGAAGGAGCGAGCTCGCCGCGGCCGGCGCTCGGGAACGCTAGGATGCTAAGCCATCCGCGGCACCGACGGCTGCCAGCCAGACCGCGCCGGGGTGGGCACCAGCCGCCGCCTCCGCTCGCTCGCGCCTTTCCTGCCGCGGCCCCGCTTCCCTCCTGGGCTCGCGAAGCCTTCTGGGAACTGTAGTTCCGAGCTGGCTGGGCCGCACTCCCCGACTGAGCCCCGCCTCTATGGCCTCGGAGCTGTGATCTGTGGGTAAGGCTGAGGAATTTGTGGAAATACTTTCTGGGCTTTCACACGCTGTCTGGTTCTTCCCTCCAAGTTGCACAAGAGCATCCTCCCTCGACTCTAATACACCCCAGTAAAACAGATTAGAGAATTTCAGTTATTCCTAAATTCATCAGCACCAAGCTAAAATAGAGGCACTTATTATAAACAAATCCCTTAACTAACCTGCTTACATATGTAGAATTTGAAAAGTAATTAAACTCAAGTTCAAAAGCAAAATACGTATTTTTTTCTTTATCGCGGCTTAACAATGCCTCAAATTTTTTTTGTTTGTTTGTTTTGTTTGTTTGTTTCTCTTGCTGAGTACATTTCTAAGAACGGACACAACTCTACCTTGTTATATTATCCCACTTACCACAGAACATGATATCAACTCCAAACTTTGAGGAAGATTTAAGTGACAAAAAAGGGAAAAAAATTTTTATCTGGTAAAATAAGATCTCAATTCCCATGAGGAGCCCCAATGGGCAATACAAAGACTGACTTCATGAATATACCAAGTCATAGAAAAACAGAAGTGTCCAAGTTGAGCACGGTAATTCATACAGGTAATCCCAGCACTAAGAAGCAGAGGCAGGTGGGTCCTGACTTTGAGGTTAGCCAGTGCACATGATGGAGCCCTGTTTTGAGATGGCAGAGGTATGTGCTTTGAGCCTGCTACATGTAGCCCAGACTAGCTTTGATTTTGTTGTGTAGCTAAAAGTGCTACATTCTTTGCCTCTCCCTCCCAAGTGCTAGGATCTGTATTGCAGCTCTGAAGAGAAAGGCTTCCCCTACAGAAATGTTGCAGCTCTGCTCCCAGCTACAGAAGGAGAGGCACGTTTTTCCCAGTACAAGTATAACACTGTTGGGGGGTGGGGGGAGGATGCTCCAGTGAAAGTGTTACAAAGTCACACCACACACAGAACCTCACACTAGAGGTTTGTTGGGAGGGCAAAACCCTAGAGAGTGGCTGCCTCTGCTCTGATGAGGAGCAGTGGGAACTGAGCAGAAGACAGGGCTTACATAGGATTTATCTTATATAGGATTATGGGGGTGAGGGTGGAGCTTTCCAATCTGATCTTGGGTGAGCTTAGGGATTAGTGGGTTTTCCTGATCAGGGACTGGTAGGTTTTCTTGTGCAGGGATTGGTGGGTTTTCCTGCTCAGGTGGGTTTTCTTGCTCAGGGATTGGTGGGTTTTCCTGTTCAGGCACTGGTAGGTTTTCTTGCTCAGGGATTGGTGGGTTTTCTTGCTCAGGGTTTAGTGTGTTTTCTTGCTCAGGAATTGGTGGGTTTTCTTGCTCTTGAGTTGATGGGTTTTCTTGCTCTTGAGTTGGTGGGTTTTCTTGCTCTTGAGTTGGTGGGTTTTCCTGCTCAGGGATTGGTGGGTTTTCTTGCTCAGGGATTGGTGGGTTTTCTTGCTCAGGGATTGGTGGGTTTTCTTGCTGTTGAGTTGGTGGGTTTTCTTCACCTTTTTATCCTACACTCACCACCAGGCCTGGTAGACAAAACCTCAATTAAAACAAAAATGGTTTAATAAGATTTAAGCCGGAGCTAGAACAATGGCTCTGCGGCCGAACGCACTGGCTGCCCCTCCAGAGAACCTGATTTGCTTTCCACATGGCAACATACAGCCATCTGTAATGTTGTTCCAGGAGATCTGATGCTCTCTATTCTGGCCTCCAGGCACTGCATAGACAGAAATGCAGGTAAATACATAAAAACTTTAAAAAATAAAAAGATTCAAGGACTGAAAAGGTGGGTCAGAGGTTTAAAGAATGTTCTGCTCTTGCAATGTTTGGTTCCCAGCACCAACACCTGGCACCCCAAAACCTCATGTAGTCCAGCTCTAGAAAATAAGACACACTTGGATGTCCATACCCCCACTGAGAATACAGAATCAAGACTAAAATATCCTTTTAAAATAGTTTAAGGGGCTGAAGAGCTGGCTCAGCAATTAAGAGCACTGGTGCTTGCTATTCAGAGGACCCAGGTTTGCTCTCCAAGACCCACATAGTGACTCAACTGTCCTCAGTCTAGTGCCCGAGATTCAGATGATCTCTTCTGGCCTCTGCGGGCATTGCAAGCACCTGTAAACTTAGCAGGAAGCAGAGCACTCACACATACAATAAAAGGAATAAATCAAAAATTCAAACAGGCAAACCTTTAAGAATCGGAAATGTGAATCAATGCAATCTTTGGTGAAGAATGCCCAACACTACTGAAAATGAAAAATTGAGGAAGGAGGCCTCTCTTCTATCATCACCAGTGCTGAGAGATGGTACATGAGAAGCAAAGGAACCGAGACTCTCAACTTGTCTCTCAAAGACGCAAAACATCCCTTGCACTGAGCTCATTAGTGTAGGAGCGAATCTTGCCTGGGCACCTCCTCTATAAATTGAAATCACTCTCTGACTTTCACCAAGGAAAAACTAGTTTTCTCCAATGAGAGTCTCACGGGGATATTAGCCATACTAAATGGTAGGCCACACACCCCAACAGTAGACAGCCAACACAGAAATGAACTCAATGGTACTTTTGTAGACTTTTTGTTTCATATGACTTTGAACGTTTGCTTTGTTTTGTTTTACTGGTCTTTACTTGTATACTATAGTTTCCAATTTTGTTCATAGGCTTTGTGTGTGTGTGTGTGTGTGTGTGTGTGTGTGTGTGTGTGTGAGAGAGAGAGAGAGAGAGAGAGAGAGAGAGAGAGAGAGAAGGGGGAAGGGGAGAGTGGGAGAGAGGGAGGGAAAGGGGAAGAAGGAGAGGAAGAAGAAGACGGGAAGGGGGAGGGGGAAGGGAAGGGGGAGAGGGATGGGAAGGGGAAGGGAGAGACAAAAATATTCTGTTTGGAAAAAATATCCTGTACTTTATGGCTAATATCACAAGTGAGTACGTACCATACATGTCCTTCTTGTTCTGGGTTACCTCACCCAGGATGATATTTTCAAGTTCCATCCATTTGCCTGCAAAATTCTTGATGTCTTTGTTTTTTAATAGCTGAGTAGTATTCCATTGTATAAATGATCCACATTTTCTTTTACCCATTATTCTGTTGAGGGACATCTGGGTTAGGTCTACAATTTCTGGCTATTTCAACTGAAGCTGCTATCCACATAATGGAGCACGTGTCCTTGTGGTAAGAGCATCTTTTGAGTATATGCCCAGGAGCCATATAGCTGGGTCTTTAGGTAGAACTATTTCTAATTTTCTGAGAAATTGCCAGATTGATTTCCAGAGTGTTTGTACAAGTTTGCACTCCCACTAGCAATGGAGAGGTGTTCCCCTTTCTCCACATCCTCTCCAACACGTGCTGTTGTTTTGAGTTTTTGATCTTAGCCACTCTGATGATAGGCGATGGAACCTCAGAGTTGTTTTGATTTGCGTTTCCCTAATGACTAAAGACATTGAGCGTTTCTTTAAGTGCTTTTTAGACGTTCGTTTAGCTCCGTAGCCCATTTTTAATTGGGTTATTTGGGTTGCTCTTGTCTAACTTTTTGAGTTCTTTATAGATTTTGAATATTAGCCCTCTGTCAGATGTAGGGTTGGGGAAGATCTTTTCCCATCTGCGGGCTGCCATTTTGTCCTATTGATAGTGTTCTTTGCCTTACACAAGCTTTTCGGTTTCAGAAGGTTCCATTTATCAATTGTTGATCTTGCATTTTACTGCTAATACACACTCACAAGTGATAGTGTTGAGCCTGAACCATTGGTGTTTTGCTCAGGAAATTGTCTCCCATACCAATGCATTCATGACTATTTCCCACTTTTCTCTTTTAAGAGATTCAGTGTGTCCAATTTTATGTTGAGGTCCTTGGTCCACTTGGACTTGATTTTTGTGCAGTATGATAAATACAAATTTATTTGCAGTCTTCTACATGCAGACATCCATTTAGACCAGCACCATTTGTTGAAGATGCTTTCTTTTTTCCACTGTGTGATTTGGGCTTCTGTAAGCTCCTTGTACATTTATTGAAGCTATTTCCTGACCCCTTGAACTGGGAATCTTCACCCTCTTCTATGGCTATTATTCTTAATTTGGTCCTTTCATGGTGTCCCAAGTTTGTTGGATGTGGTACAGTAGAAACCTTTTAGATTTGGCCTCTTCTTTGACCGACTTCTTCTATTATGTCTTCTACACTTGAGATTCTGTCTTCCATCTGTTGTAGTCTGTTGGTGATGCTCATGTCTGTACTTCCTGTCTCTTTCCTAGGTTTTCCACCTCCAGGGTTGCCTCTCTTCACGTTCTCCTTGTTGCTTCTGTTTCCACTTTCAGGGCTTGAACACTGTTATTCATTTCCTTTACATGTTTGATTATATTTTCCTGTATTTCTTTAAGGGATTTATCCATTGCCTCTTTAAAGGCCTCTATCACAGTCATAAGGTGAGATTCAAGGTCATAGTCTTGCTCTTTGGGTGTTAGGATATCCATGGCTTGCCGTAGTAGGAGAGCTGGGTTCCGATGGTGCCATATCACAATGGTGTTTGTTGATGGTCTTCTTGCACTTGCCTTGAGCCATTGGTTATCTCTGGTGTTGGCTGGCCTGGTAGTCCCTGGGAGTAGCAAGCCCATGGGACTGATTTTCTAGGATTGCAGCAGGCCTCCCAAAAGGCAGGTAGAGCCGTGACCTGGAGTATGAAGTGCAGGTCCGAGATCGCAGGTAGAGGTGTGGACTGGAAGCACCAAAAGGCAGACTCAACGATTTTTATGTGGGCTTTTTTTTTGGGGGGGGGGGGTTGTTGTTGTTGTTGTGGGTTTTTTGTTTGTCTTTTGTTCTTTGTTTTTTGTTTTGTTTTGTAGAGGAAGAACATGAAGCTGGGTTTTGGAACGGTGGGTGGGGAGGATCTGGGAGGAATTGGAGGAGTGGAAATATGATCAAAATATATTGTACGATAAAAATAATTGAGCCCAGGTTCTATCTTAGAGGAGCGGATCACACATAGACGCCCGTCCAGTCTCCAGGAGGCAAAGGCTTCTATAAAGAAGATTATGGATTTGAGTTTCATCTGGATCATAAAACGAAGTTCCAGCCAGCTACCTAGAAAGAGCTTACCTCAGAACAAAACAAACCGAGGGGCCACAGAGATGACACACAGGGGCTACTGGTTGAGAAAGCACTTGTTGCAGAAGACCCCAGTTCCATTTCCAGCACCCACTTGGTGGCTCACAATCATCTCCAAGTCTAATTACCTTCTTATACCAAAGACTCTAGAACGCAGGGTTGAAGGCTCGTTGTAGGTATCAGCTCAACCTCTTTATGATATCAGTGTTATCTTCAGCAATCTAAGTTTCCTCAGCCACTTGAGTTTCCTCCCTTGAGAATTCTCCTTTTTCATCTATACTCCACATTCTAATTAGATCATTTGTTTTCTTGACATCCAGTTTTTTTTGAGTTGTTTATATATTTTGGATATTAGCCCTCTTTCAGATGGGTGGGTGCTTAAAAAAAATCTTCCCTTATTCTGTAGTCTGCCTCTCTGTCTGAATAATGGAGTCCTTTGCTCAGGAGCTTCTCAGTTTTATGAGGTCCCATTTATTAAGGGTTTGTGTTAGTTTCTGCCCTAACCTTAAGCAGGGCAAGTGGAACTGTGTAACCGCACAAAAACCGGGAAGGTTGGGTGGATTCAGAAACCCTGGTCTTTCTCACATCTGAGAATGGTACAAGTTTCATCTACTCTCAGCCTGGTTCCTGTCCTGGAACACATGACCGTGACACACCCAAGAGGATCATGACCACTAGGAGATGGTAGGAAATTCCTCTGGGATCCTGGCAGCTGTGGCCAGGGAGTAGATGTTTCCAGGAAAAACGTGTTTCTAGGCATCGAGGTCTGACCCCTAAGAATGGGGATGAGCTAGGAGACGAGGGCGAGGGCTACACCGGAGGGAGGAAAGCAAAGCAGGGTGCTCCACCGGGATCTCCTTAGTCCTGTGAGAATCTGGGCGGAGTAAGAACCTGCTGCAGAGTGAGAGTCTGCAGGGTGGCTGGGGTAAAGCAGTGAGGGAGGGAAAGGTTAGATCTGTGTGACTGACTAGAGATGAGGGCAGGATGAGGGAAGGGAGGCTGCCACAGAGCTGGGGATAAAACTGAGGGATTGGTTCTTGAAGAGAGGAGGAAAAGGTGAAGATCTGCACTGAGCCTACCCACTTCCTTCAGCTTTGTGGTCTCATGAATGAAACTAAGCCAATTGGCTACAGAAAGATAGGCTTAAATAACTGCCCATCACAGAAAAAAGGAGATAGATAGATAGATAGATAGATAATAGAGATAGATAGATAGATAGATAATAGAGATAGATAGATAGATAGATAGATAGATAGATAAATAGATAATAGAGATAGATAGATAGATAGATAATAGAGATAGATAGATAGATAGATAGATAGATAATAGAGATAGATAGATAGATAGATAATAGAGATAGATAGATAGATAGATAATAGAGATAGATAGATAGATAATAGAGATAGATAGATAGATAGATAGATAGATAGATAGATAGATAGATAGATAGATAGATAGAGATTTCTTCATACCTTTCTGTAACTCAGCGAGAGATGCCCTGCATAATGGCTCAAGGTCTCCTGGACCAGGGCTGTACTCTGCAAATAACAAAAGTTAATTCGATTTTATGTACAAAAATTTAAAAATAAAACAGCTAAGTGTAAGGGTCCATGGTTTGCTGCAGAAGGAGACCCTGAACTCAAATAGATGCAAAAGCACAGAGTATTTTATTCTGCACAAGTCTGACATACTGGAGTCTGCCATTACCAAAATGGAGACCCCCAAGTGAGCTCACAGGCCCAATTTAAGGTACATTAAGGGAATTCCAGGGGTGAGGGGTAAGTGACCTCTATCTTAATCTGTTGGCTTTATCTCAAGGAACATTCCAGAACCATTACTGGGGTGTGGGGGGGGGGGCTGGAAATTGTTGCTAGGGAAGTCTGAAAACTGTTGCTGAGGAAGTCTGGAAACTGTTGCTGACCCATTGCCCTTGCCTCAGGCTAGGGGGCAGGGCAGCTTCTGATGACAGGGCTATCTGACCAGCTGCCTAAAACCTGGGGTTTTTTTGAATAACTAACTTGCCAGGATTGCCCAGTTCTTGGCAACAGAAATTTAGCTGCCAGTTTGAAGCCTGTCATGGGGTTAGCCTACCCTGTCTCAATGAACTGTTTCTAAGAGTCTTTCCATGCCTGAGAAATATTAATGAAGAAAGTCACGTATTATAGCAATTCATCCAGAGAGACAACCAATACAATACGTGTGTACATGTTTATTGCTTAGAAGATTTATTAAGAGAAATTGGCCCACATGGTTATGGAAGCTTATGAATCCAATGCCTACAGTGCCAGCTAGCTGACTTGAAACTGGAAACTGGAATAGTATAGTTCCTAATCAAAAACTGGAGTGCCCAAAACAGCCAGTACTGCAGATCAAGTTGGAAGTAGGCCACTGGAGAATATCTTCTTGCTCTGGTCTTGTAGTTTTACTGCCTAGACAAGTTCAACATTGTGTCTCACAAACATTTTGCCAAAGTTTCAAAAATTTAAATGCTAACTTTGGGTCAGCAAGATAGAACACTTCCCACCCATCCTAAAGCCTGAATTTGACCTCCAAGGCCCATGTGGTGGAAGAGGAAATTCCCTCCCACAAATTGTGTTTTGACTTTTATAAATGTGTTGTGGCATGAATGTATCCACCCATGTATGCATGTGTGCACATACACACAAAATAAATATAAGAACAAATGTTTAAATGTTAATCACTTGCAAAAAACCACCCCCCCAAAAAAAACAAAAAACCCCAGTTGACACACAAAATTAACTATCACAAACCATATCAGTATGAGCAAATTAAACTTTAAAGCAAAAATAAAAGTATATTAGAGAACCACTAGGGAGTTGATAATTCGAACCTGTAACTAACAACATAGACGAAAAATAAAACTTCACTAGGCAAATCACAGGAAGAAATGTTATCACCACGAGGGAGGATTTCTAACACTTTTGGATCTGAAACCAATAAACCTAGCAGTAAAAGACAACATTCACACTAGTCAACGGCGGACCTCATCCAAGGGTATGTGTGCACACCCAATTCACCTAACAAAGGGGATATGTCTTCTGTTTCTAGGAATGCACAGAATCATAGTTCTCTTCAGTGAGAACGCAGTTGAGGACAGTGACCAAAGCCAGATTTGGTTAGGAGAGACCCAAAGGAGTGGACTGCACAAAGGTAGCTATCAAAAGAAACCAAGAGCATCCTGTGGGCTTGTAAACTGCAAGAAAGGCAAGGCCCACTGCAACCAGGAGAAACCCTGAGTCGAGAGGCAGCCAGAGCTCTCACTCAACTCCATGGTCAAGCTTTCCCTGAGCAGCAGAGTTCAGGATTCTTTGCTTGTACTTTGGGGTGCTGCTTTTAATCTCGATGCCACTATGATAAAATATGACATTGCTGGCATCCCATCTACTAAGCAGATGTGTTCGATCTGTCTGTGCTGTCTGTACAGCTGTAATAGGCTCCCTCTCCGTGTAGGAACTTGAGTCAGGTTAAAGAACTATAACAAAGAGGGGGAGGTATAGTTGAGAGGCACAGAACAGGCTTAAAATGCTCAGGGGTTGTGGTTAAACGTCCAGCACAATGGTAGCAGTAATAGTTCTGGAATAGGAGGACCAAGAGGGGAAAAAAAATCATCAAAATGGGTAGTTTCGAAATCATCATTAAAATTACCTAAGCATTTCGTTAGGCATCATCGATTCATTAGCAGACGATTCCTCAAGGTCCAGTTTCAATCACCAATCACTATTCTTCATCTGTTTGTTTGTGACGGGGTCCTTTATAGCAGAGGCTGGGCTCAAACTCACCAAGACTTCCAAATGACCGTGAAGTTCTGATACTCCTGCTCTGAGTCTTGAGCGCTAAGATTACAGGCTACTGCCACCAGGCACAGTTTACTTAGTGCAGGCGCTGAACCCAGAGCTTTGTGCATTATAGGCAAACATTCTACAAACTAAGCAACCTGCCTGGTCCACAGATCTATTGAAAAATCACTAGAAAAGCCCTTTCATTTCCTGACTGGGCACTCAACTCAGAGATCCGGAAAGACAATGTCTATCTATTTCTGTCTTTCCTCTAAATATTTTTAGTGTCTTTTTTAACCTTTACTGCTACTTCATGCTGATGAGTGTTTTCTCTGCATGTCTGTCCATACATCACATGTGTGCAGTGCCCTCGGAGGACAGAAGAGGGTACTGGATCCCACAGGACTGGACTTAGAAGAGATTGTGAGTGAGTTGTCACGTGGGTGCTGGGAATCGAGCCTGGGCCCTCTGGAAGTGCTCTTAACCAC